>NC_068981.1:68227543-68231868 GCF_001194135.2 Octopus bimaculoides
ATAAATAACTATATATATATATATATATATACATATATGCATGTATGTTTTATATAAATAATAAATGTATGTGTATATGTGTATGTATGCATGTATGTATGCAAATTTGTCAAATGATTTGGTCCAGAACAATTCACTTGCAAAGGTCTGCATGACGGAACTTTTATATTGAATATTTTACTTATCTATTAGTAAACTCTGGAAGTAAATTATTCTAATCAGAGTTTACTGTGCAAGATAGTTTGTGCTGGAGCAAAGAAAGAAGACATTTTTTCTGTAGTTGTTTACGTATTTAAGTCATTTGTCTAAATATTTCATGTTGTTTACACAATTGGTGATGTCATTGAACATCACGCATATATTTCCAAGTAAGTTTATCTTCACCTTTTTGATGCTATCTTTTTTACTCTATCACTCCCCAAATTCCCTTTTTCTTCCCATCCCCTTACACCATTTTCTATCTGTTTCTCCCTATCTCTCTTTTTCTCTCTCGTTGCTCACACGTGAATTTTGTCCATCTTTCCTTTCCTCACGTGACCATATTTCTTTTCCTGCACGGACGTTTTTTCCCTCTCTTCTATCTTTTCTCTTTACAAAGAAAAATATTTCTCCCAACGTTCATCATAATACTTCCGTTCTAGTCTAATGGCCATTTATGTTTGTTTGTTTTTTCGGTTACCTAGTATATCTCCACTGCCCTGTTTTTGTTTCTAACTTTGATCCCCCATATATACAAAATTTTATTTTGGAATTTCTGGAAGCAATTGCCTTTTAAGTGTCATTTTGTGGTTGAATGCTCCAAGCAAGGAGTAGATAGACAGCCGACAATAGATGAGGAATCGTTTCTCTGCCTTTACTTGTCCTTGTTTCCAACTTTTTCTCCCGTTGTGTACGTATTTATCTTGTCTGTCTACGTATTTCATGGTGTTTACACAGTTCGTGACGTCCTGTACCTATATGTGCATGCATACATACATACATACATACATGCATATATATATATATATATATATATCTGTTTAGTGGGTTGATCCACTACTCAGGAAGAAACTATTTTAAGAGTGCGTCCTGCCTTATCTTCGAAACTCCTAGTTTAGAATAGAAGCAGCTGATGAAAGAATATTTCCACAAGTGGCTATTTGTTTTCCTATGTTTTTCTTCCGTTGTCAACGAATTTTCATCGAGAAATTGGTAATGAAAAGAGTTGGAACAAAATTTGTGTCCTCGCTTGCTCATGGAATATCAAAAGCAGTCACGACTGAATGCGTGTCGTGAACTGAAAGAACAACTGGAAATTGATCTGAACCATCTTTCGAAGGTCACCACTGGTGCCGAATGGGAATCGAGTCAATGGTTACGAAGAGTAATCAAGTCAATGGAAGCATTCAGTAACACTACGCCCCACAAATTTGTGTCAAGTGACGTCCAATTTTAAGACGATGCTGATTTGTTTCATCGAAGCGATAGAAATTGTCCACACAGTATTTGTTCCGCCTACGTGGTAGTTCTGAAGCGCTTGCGAGACATGCCGAGACGGAAACGCTCCGACCAGTGGCAAAGTTATGTGTGGTGGTTTCATCACGACCATGCCCCTTCGCACACCACCTTGAGCGTGAAACAGTTTTTGAACAAAAATAACGTGACACCATTCCTCCCATTCACTCGATATTACTCCCCGCAACTTTTTTCGTTCTACCGAATAAAAAAGAGGCCTAAATGAAAACGTTTTGCTGAAGTGGAAGGCATGACGAAAAGACCATGGAGGCCTTAGAAGGCATCACTTCGCAAGATTTCTAGCACTGCTTCGAACAGTGTAAAACACATCTGGACCGATGCATAGCTTCAAATAGAGAATATTTGGCAGGCAATAAAAAATATAATCATGTAAAACTAAGTGGATAACATAATATTGCAAAATTCCGGTTTCATTTAGCATTCTTTCGAGACATCAGTCGAAAATGGCGCGAAAACAACGGGAGCAATATCACAAGGGATGTATGCAGTTACGTGAACTGTTCATGCAACATGTGGGACATCACTGATTTTACTTGTACGTGAACATACGCACCCATATACATGTATATGTATGAATGCAACATATGCTGTATATAACAACAGTCGACGCTAAACATATATTTAACATATATTAGATCAAAGTGTCAAAACTCACTTGAACAAAGATGTTATTACAATGCAGCGGGAACTGTTTCATCTGGAACATGCTATGTCTTCATTCAAGCAGTTTTAATGTAACACTCCATGTGCTCACTGATGTGTGTATAGGTAAGCAATCTTTGATGTTTGTGCGATACTCTGTCGGACGATGCATGGGAGAAGGCTCTTCTCCTGACACGTTATTAATTCCATACGTGGAAATAATATTTTGAAAGTGTAAATGTCTTTTCTAACAAATTCCACCAAGCAAGTTTCATCCGAAGAACCATCAAATTTTCTCAGAGACTTATGTGAAAGTAATACGTATATTATTGTTCACTAATGACTTCTATATAAACAAAATCTCCTTTTGTATATTTGAAGCATGGTTCTGCATTTAACGATATCTTTCAAATTGTAAAACATATGAAATCAAAATAACAAACTATCCAATAAATTTGGTCTTTAATCCAATTTGAGCTTAAACATTTACTCTAATCCTTGGATAGCGAATGACAAACTCCTGGCAGATTTCTTTATCGTATTATGTCAATGCAAAGTGAATTAGATTTCTTATCTGAAGAAAATAACATTCTTCATAATCATCAAGATTTCCACATTACAAGTGGATACTTCAGTTAGATTATCACTCCGATATTTTTCAGTAAATGCAATGACTTAGATACCTCTATGCAAGTCCATTACAAAGAAGAATTGTTGTAATGGAGAAAATGAATAGATCTAAAAACGATCTCAATTTGTGGAAAACGAAACTGGGACTTTGAAATGTAATCATTCCCTAAATACAAATTTTTGATAATATTTTTTTTATAGCGTACAGAATAATACCTTGAACCATCTACCAAAAGCATTCCTGTTTGCGAAAGGAAATTAATGCGAAATCCATTTAATTCTGACATTAACAATTCGCATACGGATTTTGCCAGCATCACTATATTTGAGGATGTAAATGAAGTCTCAGTTATTGTGAATTTGAGGTTTCTATATTATCTCAGTAAAAACTTTGAATCTACATGTTGCTTGAATGTCAGGAAGAAAACATTGCTATAAATGAGGAAGAATAGTGTCATCAGAACGTTACTATATAATCTCTTTCTGAATTGACGCTTCCGGTCTTAAATTATTTCAAACCACAATCAGAATCCGTTCGCAATTGTAATATGGCTTAGTAGGAATCCCATCGAAGATAATATCTAGACCAAAATCACTCACGTGTATAGGGTTATATGAACCATTAACGTAAAACAATGATACATCGGTTTTGTACAGAAATCACATACAATGAAGCTTATCAAATGTGAACACAGCAATTCACTCACTTCTTTGTTAATATTACTAACAGTTGATATAAAGAAATCTTTATATAATATTAAAAAAAAAACAACATCTTAATCATCTTTCAATAGCAAATGTAATTTATGACATCAAGTAAAACTATTAAATGCCGACAAGTGATGACATAGCTATATATATACCAGATTCAAATCGCTTCCACAAAACAAATCAATAACTGTTTCCATAAAATTATTGACTGCCCAAAAAAGTTTGTAAAATACTATACTTGTAAGTTCAAATTGCTATTCCTGGGTGAAGATTCAATTTTTAAGCAATGAAAATCATTTTCAATGCTTGGTACATATACCAAGAAACTCAGGTGAAATCATCCTTAATTTCCCGTTTCAAAATACAAATTTCCCTTTAGTTAAATATTAATTTAACCAGAGGGAAATTCCATGACCAGAAATGAGAAACAATTTGTACTGATTAATACGGATGTAATTTATAATTTTGCATAAATATATTTCCTCATTCAGCTATTTATAGCTCTTCATATAAATTATGAACCACGGAATTATATTGCAAGTGGCTTTATATTACCAAGTATTTGTATACTTGACGTTATTCTTTGGCAGAATCAGAATTATGTAATAATCGTGGCTCTTCAGATAACAAGTAAAGTATACCCATTGAGATTCCATAATTTCTGTCTCCATTATTTCGCTCGGAAAAGGTTTGTCTCAAACTCCAGCAATGTGAAAAAGACACTTGCTTAAGATTTCAGGTAGTAGAGGCCAACATTAAGCTTCATGATTGGGAAGCAAAATTCTCCTGCATTCATTTCTGAATGCGTCTAGATTTAGGATATGTAT
>NC_068981.1:68231878-68242061 GCF_001194135.2 Octopus bimaculoides
TATATATATATATATATATACACGCATAGACATAACCATTTGTCATTCAAACAGAAACAAACACTAACTCACACATACACTCAAATAGATAGCATAACAGTATAGTATAACTGTATGAGAATGTGTCTAAAGGTATGTGTCTATATTTATATGTCTGCCTATGCTTATATGTTCTTCTGCGTACGTGTGTATTTATTTGGTTTCTAATATTCTTTTTTCCTCCTTCTCATTTTGTTCGTATCTGCTAATGTCTTTTAGTGAAAATATTCTTATCTCTCTCTCCTTAAACAAGACAATAGAATAAAGTCATAGCATCACCCTGTGATGTTTTGTATACTTCATTGGAAATTGAACAAAACCAAATCAGTGAAAACAATGGAAGCTATTTACGATGATAGTTTGCTATCAGAAACTTTGCTCACATAATGTATAAGCACACAACGCGTCTACGTACATAATTATGAAAATGATTCTCCTTCACTTTTGTCTTTCTCTAACTCAACGCTTTCTCTCTACTGCTAAATACATTAGATACACACACTCTATCATATTTTACATATATATATATATATATATATATATATCTGTATTTATATACATACACAGACACACGTATCTAATATATATATATATATGCATATATACTTATATGTGCGCGCGTGGGTGCGTGCGTATGTATATGGATGTATGAGCTCACACATAAACAAAGAATATTTATATTAGTGTACTCCTATATTTACACAAGCAATTGCGTATGAATATATATATATATATATATATATATATATATATATATATATATATATTATATATTAAAATGGGCTTTTTGTAACAACAAAAGACAGAGAGTGAGAATGAGAAAAGTGAGAAAGACTTGCTGCATACAAGGAAGTGTAAAGCTTGATGTGTGAGAAAGTGAGATAGGAAGATTTACTGTACAAACGATCGATGATTCGAGTAATGTGATTAAATCCAACATTAACGCCTTCATTTACTTTATATGAAATTTTATGCAACACTGCATTGCATGTATACGTATTTATATGTATACGGAAACACTTACGTACCCACGAGCATACACACATATATAATGATACATATACATTAATTACAAGCTGAAAGTTAAATATTTAATATTGTACACACACACACACACACGCACGGAGGCAAAAACGTGTATGTGTGTACAAACACACACACACACACACACATACGCACACATATATGTTTATATTTATATATACATATACATACATGCATATATATATTTCGTTTTTGGTTTGGTTTGCAAGATTCTTTATATGAGTTCGTGTGTTGAAGCATATTCTGTTCTGTTTGGGTAGAATCATTCTGTGTTGGTGTCTTATAATTTAACACACTCACCGGTAAAGTTTCCACTCATTTACTTATTTATTTTTCTTAAATTTTCGTTGCGTATTGTAAGAAGCAAGCGAAATCTGAGATGACTAATTAAGCAAATGAGTGGAGACTTTACCAATGAGTGTGTTAAATTATAAGACACAACGGTTCATTCAGCCACGGTAGTGGTTGAATATATTCTTAAGACCACTATTTCGTCAAGCGCACAAGCTTGTAAGCTTCAACAGTAATGCAGTTTGCATTACTGTTAATAATTTTAAAGAGGACACCTCCTCAGCTACACTTTGGCACAAATAGTTTGGGATTTGGTTCACTAGAACAAAATTCACATGAAAATATGTTAGACATCTAATGGGCAGTAAGACAGATATTAATCTTCAATTAACATATATATATATATTTAATTTTTAAGTAAAAGTACAATTTTCTTAGGTTTAAATGATAGAAACATGCATGTTGAATTCAGAACCGTTTGTCGCATTTAAGAAAAATTAGTAGAAACACAGTTATGAGGTAAAATGTTACGAACTTTAATTTCAGTAAGTAAGGAAATAAGATGTAACGCTTAAGCAAGAAGAATAAAGATTATATTTCTAAGATGAAAGCATACATGCTAAGACGGCGAGCTGGCAGAAACATTAGCGCGCCGGGCAAAATGCTTAACGGTACTTCGTCTGTCTATATAAATTTGAGTTCAAATTTCGCCGAGGTCAACTTTGATGTACAAATTGTTTAATTATTATTTTTTTAACAAAACACTTTCAAACTTCCGATACTGGTAGTTTATGTCATACAGAACAGGGTTTATTCTTAACGTTTGTGACACATTTTATATTTTAGAAGCGGTATTAAGACTGTCTATAGGTTCTGAGTTCAAAATCCGCCTATGTCGGTTTTGCCTTTCATTCATTTGGGATCTATTCAATTAAACGTACAGATTATTAAATTAATTTGTTTAACTAAACACTTTCAAACTTCCAATATTGGTAGAATGTGTCACATAGAACAGTGTTTACTCTTAACGTTTTTGACGAAAATTTGTATTTTAGAAGTTGTATTTCGTCAGACGTTACAGACTGAAAATGGACAAATTCGTGTTTGATAAGTGACAATACACGAAGCTCTCTGCTTTTGACCTATTTTCTAACTTCTGCCGATGATATATATATATATATGTGTAAAAAGATCTCATCACTCAATCAAACCAATAAAAGAGCCTCTACCTGATCGCTCGACATGCTAAAAATAGCAACCAAAATATCCCCTACCTAAACCACACGCCCGTTGTATGTAATGTCCTATATTATCTTTAAAAAGACGGTTTGATGAATGCTGGAATGTCTTTGATGATACGTTTGCAGTATCAGGATTGATTTGAGGATAAATAACAACATTATGGTCAATTTCTCTATTAACACCTGCACGATTTTCACTTAGTAAAAAAAAAAAAAAAATTATATGCGTGGAATCAAGTTCCGGATCTCCTAATATGCTGAAAACCCTTCATTTTCGTTCGGAAAACATAAGGTGGGTGTCCCCACCAATATCAGCATCATTGGAATTTTTTTCGGTGAATTAATTCCTGTGACCTCCTAATATTGCGAAATTAGGTTACTTATGGTGAGCCTGGTAAATGATGGTTTTGGGTGTTTTGCTATTTGTAACTTTTTGTGAGCCATGTATACAACCAAAAACATGGTAAAAATCCCTGCCATTAATTTGGTGTGGATCGAATAGGTGGCTACGCGAAGCCGCTTAGGACTCTGGTCAATCGCTAACTTGAGAGCGTTGCTGCTGGAAGGCCTAATGTGTGGAGGTAGGTGTCGTCTCCCAGCAATTCCTCTGAAAAGAGTTAGTGATGGTTGTCTTAAAATTCCAATAATTCCGACAGCCCCAAGGAATTAATAGTAGTTGTCCTAAAATTTCTATAATTTCGTCAGCCCTATGGAGTTATTAGTGGTTATCATATAATTTCTACAACTCCACCAGCCCTAATTTCTATTCCCCTACCTCACCCGCTTGTAATCCCATGAATTACTATGTCTGGGACACGGTTGGTAAAGACACCATCCCCTCTAAATGCTGGACCAGGGTCAATCTGGGGGCCAAAATCAAGGATGTGTTCAATGTTTGTCCCTATGGCATAACGACGAATGTATGCGCAAGCTTCTGGAGCTGTTGCAAGCTGAGGTTGCCCCACTAATTATGCTGTTCTTTCCCAAATATAATATTGACGATATCTGCTTGATATTTCAAAATAATGTTATTTTTGCATGGACTATTTTATTTTATTTTCCTTCTCATATTTCCTCTCTGCGTGGTCAATAAATCGTACTAGTAAAGTAGTTGGTCCAGTGTATCCTAACTGACTCCATCCGCTCAAAATTTCTGGATTTGTGCTTAAATTAGAAAGGATTGTTCAATGCAATGAGCTGACACGGCTGTTGTATTGACAGAATATTCAATTTGTGTTGTTGTTGTTACGATATTTTACATTCCATGTTGAAATACCACCCTGATCAATTTGCTAGTATCTTTTGGGGATCGGTAAACAAGTGTTCCATGACTTCCATGGTATCGTCTGATCATTTCCTCTCAAAATTGTGCTAAAGCAGAAACCATTATTAATGTTATTTCAAACTTCATCTGTACGTATCATACTTGACGCATACACACCGATGGCAGTCATAATTGTAAGGGCTTTCTGAAAGAAAAAAATACCTTTATAGATATTCTGTGTTAAAAATGAAATATTCATTGGAAAGAGAGGAACAACTTTCCAGCAGCGACCGTCAGAAGCGTTTGGCTCTTTTTGGAATTGTTAAAGGTGTGTATTTGTCGTTACATAGCTATACAAAATTTGTAACCTCTGAACTAGATAATATGTGATGGCCCGTATCAATATAAACAGACGACGTTACCGTCATACAGTCCTACATCAGGTGCATCAACATAAAAGGTACTACTTAAAATGATTACGAAAATGGGGAAATGATCACCCAAGTAAATTCCGTGCTATTGCAGTTCAGTGCATGGAGAGATGCTGTCCATCAGTATCATAGTGTGTGGGATGGGCGGAATATTGTAATTGCTCGGAACTGGTTTTGGTCCATATCTCAAAATGGGGAAGTGCTAAGAAGAGATAACAAGCAAACTGGGTAATCTTCCCAGAAATGATGCAACACAGTGCATCATTTCATCTGCCCGATGAAAGGTCGGGCAGGGAAGTGGAAGCTTTGATCGCTACCGGCGTGCCTGACCATCATACCTTGTCCCAGTTCACATCTCATTGTGCAGAATTATCCGATATTATGCTCTCTGTGGAAAGGACTCATTTCACTGGCTAGGAACTCCATTTGTAGTAAACACGCATAGATTAGAGGAATACGAATCCCGTGACTGACGGTGCAAACACACACACACATGCATTAAAACTGTAACATCTCTAGCGTTTCTTTGACAGTGAGCAGAGAGACGATAAAATAAAGTACCACCAAGCCCCGGATGGATATAATCGATGTCTCCTCGTCAAAACAGCTGGCCTTGTGCAAATATTAAAAATAATAATTATTAACATTAAGGTGGTGAGATGGAAGATTTCTGAGATTGTTGAAGATAATTCCTTATTTTATTTATTATGCCACTTTACGTTTTCAGATCCAATCCCACCTAGGTTTGCTTTTCCCTTTCGACTTTCAGAGATCGAGAAAATAAATATCAGTCACGTAACTAACATCAGCCAAGTTTTGGTGATGTCCATTAAATCTCTCCCATCAAAAGTCGCTGGTCTTGTGCTTAAGCCAGAACCCATTACACAATTCGGGCTCTTAATGCCGTATGTTCAATCCCGCCTAGTTTAATATTTGCCTCTCATTCTTTCAGTTACCTTAAGATAAAAACACCAGTGTAAGACCTAGAAACGAACGTATCAATTTGCCCATATTGTCAATTTTATTGCTTTGTATATAAAATAGAAATCATTATTATTATCGAGATTGTTTCCTGTGTATAAAAGTATAGTCTGGAGTATAATTGTCGTCAACATGTAATTACGATCGGATGTTGAAAACCCATAATTCTAGTGACCACATATACCGGCAGATAAGGAGGAAAAACAATCTATATAAGAAACAATCAGAATTTTCCTTGCAGATTCTTGAGTGATGTGTTGAAAAATTTACGTACGGGAATTGGTTGTTGATTATGTTGTCATACGTGGAGATAATTACTGCATGAACTAAATATTTATATGTGTTCTTTACATATAGTGGAAATTCGTCTGGTTAATTACTACATACATGTTGCGGGTGTAAAATTTGGCACAGAGCAATATTATCAATTAACTTGAAACTAACACAAAGAATTTTATGTATTACTTCAATTAAACAATTTCACTATACTGTTATTCATAATTTAGTGTAACGTTTTATAGGTAGCAGTCTACAATAACTACTACAACATTGTTAATGACTCGTATTAAATCTCGCTTATGTTCTGAACTTTTGAGGGGAAACTACCAGTCAAGAACTGGAATCGATATAACGAACTTCGGGACTTTGCTATATCAACCCCGAAATGAGGAAGTTTTGATATTGATGGGATTTGAACTCAAAAGGATTACGCGCTAAAGATTCTGCACGACATTTTGTCACTTATAAAAGCAATATTTTACCTTTATTTAATATCATATAATCATGAGAACAGCAGCAATCTATTCCCTTGTCAGGTAAACGAAGTCTGGTCTCAGAAGGCAGGAATTTCTCCTTCAACCATAGAAATTTGTACAATTCTTGAAAAAAAATCATCTCTGTGACATGTGTTTAATCGTGTAAATGATTAAATTTATTTATCACTAATGAGAATTATTTTCTTGAATTGATTCGAAACATGTTTAATCTTCTCAATTTCAACTCCAAATATTCGTTTAATTAGTGGTTATAATTTTAAAGATCCAAAGTTCCGTGAACTCTCACTAAAACTGTACTGATTTAGTAATGAAACAAATTTCGTGGTAAGACAAGCATTTCTGCGTTTAAAATTTTACTTTGTATGTTTCATTTTTGAATTCGCGGTTTAATTTTATGACTATATTCCCCCCTGGTTATGCCATGTCTTAGAATATTATACGCCTTGCCTTTTTAGAAACTTCGCTAATGTTCCTAAGAAGTTGAGCATCAATGTTGAGTAGATGTATATACTAATATTCTTCTGGTATGTTTATAGAGTAACCAAATATATATTTTTTGTATTCACTTTTGTACATATTCAGATTTATGTAAGAAATGTTCGTGGCTTCAAATGTGTCCCAGAAACAAAATGTTCTGCGCCATGTACACCACCTCTTTATATTCTAATTTCAAATTCGGCAGATGTCAACATTGCCTTTTATCATTTCGGGGTCTATAAAACAACGTACCGATAAAGTATTAGAGTGGAATCTCTAGACTACATCCCCACCTAAAAATTAATGGTACCTGGTGTAAATATAAAACAGTTACTCCTTTGAGTCTCAAGGTATTTGATTTTAGATTCAATAATGCATCATTTAAAATGTTTCACTCTGTTTAGATTCATTCATTTTTATTCTAATGTCAAATACTAATGGGAAAGACGTGACTTGTTACTATTGTACATTGGATAAAAAGAATGAAATCCTGGCAAATATCAATTTCTCGTAAATCAATTATAAGATATGAATGTGTGACTATGATTAAAAAAATTATACTTCTTAGCATTAAAGCGGTGGGCTAGCAAAATCGTTAGCACGCTAAGCATGGTGCTTAGCGGAATTCTGTTCGCCTTCGCAATCTGCAATTAGGTTCCATCGAGATCGAGTTTACCGTTTATCCTTTTGATGTCAGTAAAATAAGTACCGTTTGAATACTTAGGTGGATATAATGGAATCAACCTATCACACAAATCGATGGCCTTGTGCCAAAATTTAAAACTATTATTTCCTACCATTAAGGCGGCGAGATGGCAGAAACGTTAGTACAATGGACGAAATACTTAGCGGTATTTCGTCTGCCGTTACGTTCTGAGTTCAAATTCCGCCGAGGTCAACTTTGCCTTTCATCCTTTCAGGGTCTATAAATTAAGTACCAGTTACGCATTGGGGTCGATGTAATCGACTTAACCCCTTTGTCTGTCCTTGTTTGTCCCCTCCATGTTTAGCCCCTTGTGGGAAATAAAGAAATAAGAATCCTTACTGCACCGGAAAAAATGCTTAGCTGCATCTCTTCCGATTTTACGGTCTGAGTAGCAGTTGTGCACTAGTATTCTTGTAATCGACTTGTACCCTCTCTCACGATTGCTGGTCTTGCACCAAAATTTGAAAGCAATATTTCTTACTATTAATAGAAATACTTTATTTTAATTATTATATTGGTGATGATATCCAGTAGAACGAAAGTACTGCCATAATGCCCCTTCACCTTATTTTACTTCTACTGACACATTTCTTGCATTTTAATTAAGTCGGCTTAAAGAAACTAAAAAAAAAACTAAATAATCGATTGAGCCTTTCCGCAATTGTTATTTGTTCTAGTCTGGACATTATTTTAAAGTACACATAACTTTAATTAACAGAATGAATACGTCTATCAAAGCGAATTTTATCTGCCACGGTCTTAAGGGGATAAAAATACGATTCTGTTTTACTTAGTGATTCATATTTTATTATTTATCATCGGAAATATTTTCAGACCTACTTCGATTCTGTTGTCTAAAGCTAATATTTTTCTACACTTTAAATTAATACCTAATATATTTTGTTTTAAAATCGTAGGTTTCTCAGTTAGGTGGGTGAACTATGATATCAGATTTGAAAATATTATATACGGAGTATTACAGCCAGGGATATATGGAAACTGATAAAGGAATTACACACAAGCACACGCACACACACGCACACACACACCCAAACACACAGATTTTATAGAAAAACATATATGTGTGTGCGTGTGTGTATACATACGTACGCACATATGCGTGTCTTTTTGTGTAGTTAATAACGATTGAGATGTAAATTAAAGTAGAACAAAATTATTTCAGCCGAATGCGATATTCATTGATGTTTACAAGGAAAAGATGAGAGTTACTCGGCTCATTTGTTGTCGGACCCTACTATCAGCCTACCTAACTTACTATACATTTAACGCCCCACGTATACGAATTTTTACTCACACACATACTCAACACATATATCATCCACGAACACATACGCAACCACACTTCGCCCTACCCTCCCCCATAAATTTAACTTGCACACGTATATACACATATAAGTAAACGTGTATTCATATACATGTTTTCTCCTTTTTGCATATATAGAAAATATATGTGCGTTTTCCGGCACACATATACATGCAAACCTATTTTCCCACATGTACGTGCAGACACATGCCTCGAATAACACTCAAACGTACCTCTTCGAACTATACTGCGACTTGAGAACCACATGCCACATTCTTCCTTTATACGAGCATATAAGCCTATATACATACGCCGATGCAAGGCTTTGGTCAGTCTGGAGTTGTAACACAAAATCTGCCCAAAGTGGCATGCAGTGGGAGTGCACACAAAGCTATATGACTGGGATGCAATTGTTTTCCATAGAGACACGCCAGTGTATGCATATGTGATATATATATATATATATATATATATGTATATATAACGTTTGTATGCACATGCAATCCTTACTCTATACTTTAAAATAATTTATGTATCGCTGAGAACTTGGCCTTTATATTTACAAAAGACTTAAGAATTATGGTATAGGTAAAACGTATCTTTGGAACGCAATATGACTCACTTTTCCCAAGTATTAAGTTCGGAAACAAAATTAATTTATTTCATTTTCTCATTTGATTTACTAAATACGAATCTGCTGAGTAAGCTTGGTATGAATTTTTAATGCATACAGGTGCGAGCAGTTTTTGAATATGTTGGCTGTAGTTTAAAGACATTAAGAATTTTATATAATTATGAATACATGATATTTACAATGATTGACTTACAGATAGATTTTTTAAGATATCTCCGGTTGCAAGTCTAGATTTTGAAAAAAATATAATTGAATATTTAATACATTTTTCATTAAATATCAGGCTAGTTTTTGCTTTCCATATGCCATATCTGATACTAAACATTTCGCGTTTTCTATTATAATCTATCCTTGCTTCTTGTTAGTATATTTGATGCATTCCCCAGCCTTTTACCTTTTTCAATATATTTCAGAAATTTGCAGTTGGGTTTTCTGTACATGTAACTAAACAATGTTTTCCTTAATTCTCTGTCAAATCAAACTAAACAGCGCGGCTTGTATCATTCTCAACTGCCCTCAGTATATGCTAATCCATAGTACTGGGACGTAGGTAATTACGTTGACGAAAACAGTGGAGGGTGAAGTTGTAGATATTCTCCGATAATAACTGTCTCTTTCCAGAGATACGGCAAAGTGACTAATACATACATGGCTTTCCATCTGCACCGCTCTCCAACATGGGTTTGACTACAGTCTTCAGAATCAATTCAAAGTTAGTTGTAGGGCGGAATTACTTCACTCTCTCTGCAGAGACCACCCAAGCAACATCGGTGGATGGCGTGGACTTTGAATTCATGATACGCGGGTCATCACATGGATTTTAAGCAAGGCACCTGCTGTGTAACTTGTTCTTGCATCCTGTACAATTTTTCGCAAGGGCTCATTGAACAGGAGTCATGGTGCCGGCGTTTTGATACCCGGGGCAAAACATCATGATACAGAATGGAGAAAAAAACTTTTTTTGGTGTGTGTGTG
>NC_068981.1:68242108-68249840 GCF_001194135.2 Octopus bimaculoides
GGGGGGGAGGGGATTCATGAACATAATTTTCACTTAGTTACGTTTCATTAACGTACTTGATAAGTATCTAAGGGCGGCTAGCTGGTAGAAACGTTAGCGGTATTCGTCTCTCTTTACGTTCAAATTCCGCTGAAGTCGATTTTGCCTTTCATCCTTTCAGGGTCGATAAACTAAGTACCAATTGTGTTCTGAGGTCGATCTAATTGACTGGCTCCATCCCTCAAAATTTCGGGTCTTGTGCCTAGAGTAGAAAAGAATATGTGATAAGTGCCTGGAATGCGCTGTAAATGTTTCCAAAACGACAAATGTGTGTTTCATTGTCACTTGTGAATATTTATTAATTAGGCATCAACATGCGTAAAATTTGCAGCATTACCTGTGAATTTTTAGCGAAAAGATATTTGGAATCCAACACGGCCTGAACCTTTCCACGTGAATTCTGGTTTGGAATATCAGGTATTGTTTGTTTCGTTGTGTTTTTTTTTTTTGCAAGGTAACATGCTACTGCAGTATCCAGTACGAAACACATAGATCTTCCATTTAGTTACTCTAAAGAGCTGTGCATTATTGTTTTGACTTCCCATCATGTGACAAATTTCGATTTGTTTTTCAACACAATTTAGTTGTTCCGAGAATTTTCACTCGACATTTCCTTGCTGGTATCTTTATTGCGTGCTTTCACTCAACAGAACTCATCTTTTTCGTGCCATGGGTATGTTCATTATTTATTTATCATATTGAATGTAATGAAGGTAATTTTAGCTGCATTACTGAATAGTGCTATTTTCTTTATGCATACGTACGCTTTTAGCTTTTTAGCGTTTGCATTTTTTTAAAAAATATAATCCTTGAAGTAATTGTTATTATAGACATTATATGTATTTTACGTTGTCCTATTCCCTATAGCTGAATATTCAAATATTCACATTATCATAATTTCTACCTCTAGTTTAGAAATATTTTCTTCAATTAATATTAAAACATTAAGAGGCGGAGAGCTGGCAGAAACGTTAGCACGCCGTGCAAAATGTTTAGCAGTTTTTCGGCTGTTATTACGTACTTGGTTCCAGTTCTGCCGAGGTCGACTTTGCCTGTCATCCTTCAGGGGTCGATAAATTAGGTAACAGTTGCGTAGTGATGTCGATCTAATCGACTGGCCCCATCCCCCCAAATTTCGGGCCATGTAGAAAAGAATATTAAAACATTGAAATTCGGAGCGCTGGTAAATTGTTTACCGGCATTTTGACTTTCTGTTACAATTGAAAGTGCCGTCAGGATCGACTTTGCCTTTCGTCTTTTTAGGGTCAATAAAATAATTACCTGTCACTCACTGTGGTCAGTCGAATGGATTGCTCCTCCCCTGACATGACTGGCTTTGTGGCAAAATTTGAAACCAATATTAAAACTTTAAAATGTCCCTTTCACTATTCTTTTATAAATAACGCCTGTACTATATCAATTGACAATTTTCATTGCGGCGCTTGTCTGTAGATAATATTCTGTAGGTTTCATTTATATAATAATATTATTGGAGTTATCATCTCCATTATTCCTGGATTAGAAATACATATAGAGACTGGTTTCATAAAATAATGTGCAATGAAATGTATTCTAGAATAAACCTCTGAATATTTAAAAATCATACTGCTGCCTTTTTTCAATGAAGTGGCTACTTGTTATTTTATTGGTGATTTATAGGTTTTTATGAGAGGCTATATATATATATATATATACATATATATACATACGTATATATGTATATATATTTGCATATATATGTATATATGTATATATATATATGCATATATATATGTATATATGTATATATATGCATATATATATGTATATATGTAAATAGATATGCATATATATGTATGTATATATATATATATATATATATATATATATATATATATATATATATATATATATATATATATATATATATATGTGTGTGTGTGTGTGTGTGTGTGTGTGTGTGTGTCATTCCAATTTAATCAGTTATTTGTCAACCGATGAATAGGTCTCAAAAGAAATATCCCATACAGCATATTAAAATTCGCATATGATTGGCCGGAATCACCCCACGTCGATTATTCTTTTTACCGTACTTTCATATTTGTAACTTAGTAATGTAACGCATGTTACTAAATATAATTTCCATTTTGCTATTGATTCTCATACTTCATTGCCTGTTTTCTGTCACATCTTCTCAAGACTTTATTGTCTACACAATCCTTAATTCTTAAGTGCATATATATTTATTCTAATTTAGATGATATTCTTGACTCATCCGCCATGAATAATGTTATGAACTACATTATAGTGCCCATATCTACAGAGAAAGCATGTTTTGATAGCGTCACTGATTATTTATTTTCAGTGGATGTTATAACAATAAAGAATATGAATATTCATATTGAACACTCTCCGTCGTTTTAAAAACAGACCATCTTGAGCATTTTAACCCTCCCATTTTACTTCCATTCCATATTCAAGAATTGCCATCTTTAGAGTTTTATAGTCTTAAGTGCATCGAATATTTCCTATCAATCTTATATTTGTTTCTATTCTATTTATTCTGATCTATTCGTTAGGATTCCGTGACTTTTCATATGGTTATACAGGAGTGTACTGCTAATTTGGCATGCAGATGGAAAGAGCAAAATATCGTATGGCAGTCAGTTACCTAATTTCACACATTGATGGAAAATACAAATGTGACCGACCATCAGTTTCTTCCTCTCGTTGTCGGTAAAATGTGTGTCAAACTGGTTCAGGTGTCAAATGAATCGCTTCACTGCATGCATAACGTCCGTCCAGTTTTACCAGTCATTATATGTACACTAATATTTATGGTATAATAACGCGAAAACTTATTAGCACCTGGTATCTCAACAGGAGTTCATACAACGACATTAAAAGATTGAAGATTAAGGTCGGTATATCTGTCTCTACTAACCTCCACGACTTCATTCTCTTTCATAATATCAATGATTTCACGAGAGATTTATTTTCTTGAAATCTTTTACATGTTCCAGTCATTTGACTGTGGCCTTGTTGGAGCACAGCCTTAATATGTTTTAATGGAATGATTCAACCCCAGGACCCATTCTTTGTAAGCCTAGTACTTATTCTATCGGTCTCTTTGCAGCACCACTAAGTTATGAGGGCATAAACACATCAACATCAGTTGTCAAGCGATGTAAGGTGGGGGCCAAACACAGAGATAAAGACACACTCACATAAATACACACACATGCATAAATACACACACAAATACGACAGGCATTCAGTTTCCTACCAAATCCATAAATCCACTCACAAGACTGGTCGGTCCGAAGGTGGAGTAGAGGAAATATACCCATGTTCCACGCAGCCGTGTGCTATTGTACCATTCACCGATTCAAACCCACAATCTGTTATACTTTTAATATTTTGTAATATAGTTTTGGGACAAGACCAGCAATTTCAGGGGATAAGGTATGTCTATTCCATTGACCCCAGTACTCAGCTGGTACTTATTTCATCGAGACCGAAACCATGAGAGGCGAATTCGACCACAGCATAATTAGAACTCAGAGAGTAAAATCGGACGAAATACCGTTAAGCTTTTTCACGGCATGCTAACGTTTCTGCCCGTTCCCTTCTTTAATAAAGATTATACTATTTTTGCCATTGTTAGACGGCGAGTTGCGAGAATCTTTAGCGCGCCGGGCAAAATGCTTATCGCTATTTAATTTGTCTTTACGTTCAGATTCTGATGGGGTCCATGTGCCATTTCATCTTTTGAGGTCGGAAAAATGAGCAGTGAGATTAATCTAATCGACTTACCTTAACCCTTCGAAATTACTGGCTTTGTGCAGAATCTTTAACACACCGGGTGAAATGCTTAGAGGCATTTCTTCTGTCTTTACTGTCTGAGTTCAAATTCCACCAAGGGAACTTTTGCATTTCATCCTGTTGGTGTCGATAAAATAGTGCCACTTCAGCACCAAGTTCGATGTAATCGAGTTACCACCTCCCCGAAATTGATGATCGTGGGCCAAAATTTGACACCAGTATTATTATTGTTATTATTATTATCCATATTATTTAAAGCAGAGAGGTGCCACAATCATTAGCAACCCGGGGAAAAACTTCGACCGTTTTACGTTCTGAGGATGCCGAGGATGTCTTCGATTTTCATCATCTGAGGTCGATAAAATAAGTATCAGTTGAGTCCTGGAGTCGATATAATCGACTATACCCCACCCCACCAACGAATTTCAGGCCCTAGGTCTATAATAAAATGTATTATTATACGTATTGTAAATCGATGAGCTGTCAGAAATGTTGGCGTTCCAGGCAGACTGCTTAGCGACATTATGTCCGTCTTTACGTTCTGAGTTCAAACTCCAATGATATCGTCCTGCTGGAGTGTATAAAATGAGTACCACTTGAGTCTGACATCCTCTCTCGAACTTGCCGACTTTGAGCTAAAATTTTAAACCAATGTTATTGTTATGATAATCCCTGGGGTTATTATTATGTACACTTTACAATTGTTAATTAAGAATAAGTATGATGAATGTTATTTTAGCTATTGATAATTCTTAAGCTTCATTAAATTTATGCATTATATCTTTTTTACCTGTGCTTTATTTGTTCGCTTTCCCTAATTGATGGACTAATCCATTCTCAACACAGAAACACAAAGAATCACAAGCACATATACAGATATTCAAACACATTTAAAATATATGTACAAATACATTCACTACTATTTCGCTGGGTTTTCTTTGTGTTTACAGTGTGTATATGAACACAATATGTTCAAATATATAGGTGCGTGAATGTGTGTTTGATTGTGTGTGTATGTATGTATTTTTCTGAGAGAAACACGTCATTCTGATTAAAGAGGAAAAATGGTGCATTGAAAACTTGAATGTATATCTGGAGTTTTATTGATTTCTGTGAGCTTGATAAATTAGTATTTTCAAGTTAGTTGGAGACTGGGAATGTCACATTCAATGTTAGTAGGTCTGAATATCTATCAGTAATAATTCATCTTTGACAGATGGTATGCAAGTTCCAATATTTATTTATTAATGGGTAAGATGTGATTAGTTTTGTTTTAAATTCTTAAGAACACTCATTTTCAACTTCTGTACGCCAGGATAAATACAATTATATACATAAACACAAATACACACACAATCACACACACAGGCAAATATTTAGTTATTATATATATATATATACTCAAGAAAAATATATATCTATACGCACGCGCGTTTTTTATATATGTATATATTATGACCCGGACGGTACAGGCATTTATTCCAATAATTCAACGACGTACAGCTGTAATTTGGGATGTTGTCATTTGTGATTTTCTCGACTTTGATCCCTATGGCAATGCAGGAGTGGCAACGTGTGCACCTCTAACCAGCTGAAAGCACGAAATAAGTCACGTCACCTTTACTACACACCTTGCAGGTATGCAATGGGGTTGAATGCTCATTTAAAAGCACAGACGGTAAATCAAAAGAATCATTCACCATATGGAAGTACAAGGAGATCGCAGGCATCTGTGATAATGTAGCAATCACAGTGTATAAACGAATGTATGTATAGTTGCATGTATGTATGCGTATGTGTATGTGAGTGTGCATGTGTGTGTGAGTGCGTGTGTATGACTGTCTTCAGTCTGTTCCTTAATGTTGCCTGACAATCGGTAAAATAAACACCAAATTTCAAAATAGGTGCTGCGATTGATTTTTATTCCATTTAAACCTTCAAGGTGGTGCATCAGCACGGCCGCAGTACGAGGACTAAAACAAGCGATACAATGACAAATTTATATATATATATCATAAGCATAAACATTTGACTTTATACGATTACATGTGCATTTTAGACTTACAGCTGTTCCATATGTAATTTAGGTGCGTTCATTGTTCATTTTAATCAATCAACTGATTTAAAGAACTTTGAAGAAGGTAGTATTGCCAAGGTCACTCACTAAATTTTCTATCGGTCAATAGATTCATTAAATTGAAATATTAACGCACCCAAAATTCATAACTAAAGCAGTGTCGGAAAGACAAAGTAAAACAAAATGAATAAATATATAAAGCCCATTATGTATGTTTATTTTATATATCACTGTCAAAACAGATTTATATTAACTCCGTTAAGCAACCATGGATTACAAATTAGATTGGCGATGGACTTCGATTTCGGATTTCGACTTCAAATCACCTGGAGTATAATGCCAATGACAGGAATTTTCGTTGGCAAAGTGTATTTTTGTTTGCAGAGAACTGACGAAATATTTTGCCCGAATATCTAATGCCTACATACATACATACATACATACATACACACATATACCTATATGTGTATGTATATGTGCGTGTGTATTTGTGTATATGTATATATGATATGACATGTGTACGTAAGTGTGGTTATATATACATTAATACATATATATATATATATATAAAACATTTACTTTGTAAATACGTATGCATCAATTTGCTTATCTAATTATGTGTGTATCTATCTGAATATGTATATTCGCAGTGATTTCACATAAAATAAATCTCATTTCTAAATATTGATTTCATTTGCATTGACAGAAGTTCAAATTTTTGAAGTGTTAAGTGACTGTTTTATGTGCAATTCATTGATATATAATCGGTGTATATATTCTATCAACCCTAACCTGATAAATTAAACGGTTGACTACGTTGGATTAAATGCAGTTTAAAGAGAAATAAAGACATTTGCATACGATTATCCTTTTGTTAAACCATCTGTGGTAGCAATTAGTCTGTTGCAAATATTCGAAACGTGCCTATCAGAGTAATGGTATGTTGTTCCTCTCTTGGAAACAAGTTACAAACTACAAGCAACGATGTTGGCTTCTTTAGTGTTGAGAAAATTCCCATTTCAAATGAATTTCTGTGCATCCAAATTAAACGAGCGAAACAAGTAAAATCCCAGCTTCATATATTTCCTACCTAGCAGATCCTATAATATAATAATCATTCTGATATAATAATTACTCATCTAGCAACTCAAAAGGCTGAAATTACCTCTATGGTATGTGAAATTGCGATGACATCTACAGTGTGGTAACTTAGGATTCCAATACGACAATGTAAACTGCTTATAATTGAGGTATTCTTGGGCTCAGGAGTGGCTAGCTGAGTAACACTCATTAAGAAATGATTACTTCAGACTATCTGCTGGCTATGAATCATATGTAGCCTGGATTTTACCTGTTCCACTCATTCAATTTCATTTGCATACATAGCAGCGCGAGTTTCTAACCGTGAGCTATAAAGAAATTTTCATCTTATCGAATTTGCTCGTAAAGTTGGTACGGAGAAATGTGTGTAACCTTCAATGCAAATGAAACTTTATTGTTTCGCACCATACACGGTCCGCTTTTTCTTTTCAATAATAGTTTATTCAAAGGAATTCCAAATCCGTCTGCTTTGTTATATTTTATTTATATTCTAATAATGTTAATGTAGGTTATAGAATATATAATACACTCAGTAAAATGAAATGAAGTACTGATTTTCTTATTGAATAGATGCAATATTGAATATTGAATATTAAATATTAAGTATTGAATATTAAGGGACTAGTATACTTACTTGCATTTTAGTATGCTTCAAGGTCTCACGCTGTGACAGGAGTGTTGACAACTATATATATATATATATATATATAT
>NC_068981.1:68250489-68254278 GCF_001194135.2 Octopus bimaculoides
TGTTGTTTCAATAGTGTTTCATATTTCAGTAATACGAGGTTCCTAGTTAGTATCTCGTCCTTTGTATTTTTTTGGTTTTAGAAATAATTTTCTATTCTATCAGGGGGTTGCTTATTCCACCTTCTTTCAATGTCCATATAATATTTGATAGGGTTATTACATGTGTTTTATTCCTGTCTCTGAATTACACCAGATGCTGTGCATGCCTTTCCTTCAACGAGTCGCCCGTCATTCCGATATACATCTTTACTATTCCATGGGACTCCATTATCAGGGACCCTAACGGAATAGCACTAGGATAGCCCCTTCCAGAATGGAGGGGAACACATTTCTCCATGTAATTGGCTTGAAAAAATTGTAGAAGACACAAGGATATGTTCCTACTTTTGTTAGCATGAACCAATTCACATATGCATATACATATATATATATATATATATATATATATATATATATATATACTTGCGTGTGTACACATATATACAAATATATATAAATGTGTATGTGTGTGTGTGTGTGTGTGCTATGTGCACTAACTAAAGTGAGGGATGGAAAACATAGAAGTGGTAACCAGAAACCACTTTTCTATATATAAATTCAATAATTCTTTAGAACAATGTATAAATAGAAAAGAGAACTATATTCTCTGAGGATGCAATTATTTCACTTTCAACAAAAGCTCTTCTTCATTTTCCTAAAATTACAGAGGTATTTCACACTAACGATCATCTTCTAACATCTACAATTCTCTGTTCGTTAACAGAATTATCTTTCATACTGGTCCCACTCCATCTCACAAGCAAAAGGCAAAGCAACACGGCTACTATTGTCTAGCTCTCAAAAATCGTTGAAATGCTTAGATTCTCGATGTAGTCATAAATTTTATTGTGGATTTCATTAAATTATTTGTTGAAATACATTGCCACAATTGAAATTTTGAAAGATATCATTACTCTGTACAAAAGTGTACGAAACATCGTGCACACCTTGTATGGTCTAGAATCCTAGAAGTCATTTTGGGATTTCGATTCACAAAACTCCCAAGTAACCAAGCAATGACGGCATCAGCACTAGCTGTATCCCTCTAAGCACGATAATTTTGATGCTTTTACATTCACGTCTTTTCTGTATTGAACACGCAAGACATATTTACCCAGTGTGTGTATGTCGTTGATATTACTTTGAGGGAAGATGTAAATCATCGATTGGTTCATATTGCTCGATTGTAACTGCAGTGACAATTTTTGTATTCCCAGAATTTGGTCTTCACCACGTAATCTTAGGTGAGACATAAATTTTACTTAATTTATGCATGTCAGGGATCTCTTTAAAGTTGGTAATTTAACCCCGATTATAGTTTCCCCCCATATTTGAAATGAAGTACTTCACTTGCGCATTATATGTGGGCATGCTTTACTTTCTCTTGACAAATTTTAACAAGACACGGATTTACATTGAAGAGTGGTTTCCTTACAGGAGGTAGTCATCTGCAATATTAGATCATTTGTCTACCACTCTTGTATCATAGACAAATATGCACCGTATGTGGTCTTTTTTAATCTATACCGGAGGATAATCCAGAACTACGTCTAAAAAATAGCAATAGTATTTACGATTGATTCGTAATTACGTGGAACTATCCGGTGAAATATATAAGATTGCAAGAAATGCAAAAATAATCACTCAAACCCATAGCTGTTACTTAGCGACAAATAATTTTGAAAGCAATTTTAAAGCGCCCGTTTAAAAGAGTGAAATACTGTTGCCACAGATTTTCCGCACGTGTCTCATAGGATAATATTTGTGATTGAAACCGTTGCAAGCTTGCGTTCCAAATATTTTTGTATGCATGATCAACCAACAGAGACCAAACTTTTTTTTTTTTTTTTCGGTAAAATACACCCCTGAAACATCTGAATGAAATTCGATCTTCACGTTAAAATTTATTATATCTTTCCAAACAACATTTTATATTTTTATCTTAGGAAATGCACAAGAAATTATCATTAAACCTTATTAAACTATGTTCCATTTGAGAAATATGAAGTAGAATATGATTATCATTTTACTGATCATGCTTTTAATTAAATTGTCCAAAATAAATCATAGCATTATTGATAACCAAATTAATATGGATAAAATTCTTTACAATATTAGTAGAAGTAATAATATACTGCATTGCGAGGGCAGTATCAACATCATAATAAATATCAAAATACAGGCTCTGCTGAATAATATTTTCGCAGACGGGCCATTTTATTGGATGGATAGAAAAACTTGCCTACGGTGTCCACCGCTACGACGGAAAATTTGTTACGCTGCTTCATTAAAATATTTTAAAATATTAGATATCACTCCTCTTTAGCGACTATTTTTTGCGGTGTGAATCATGGGTTTTACTACATGAAATCGAGAGATTTAGGAATTTACGTGAAACTCCATAATACAGGAGATTATATATGTCTGTAGTACGAAACCCGAAATGCTTTTAAAAATATCCATAAATATAATTGAATTTTGGTCGAATATTATTGGCTTCTCTCAGGTTTTCTTAAGTGCAAGAATTTATGTGCACTTCACAGGAACTTCTGTCATTCCTTGAGAATGTTGAAGCCAAGATCACTCTGTTTCTCAATTCAACGTAAACTAAATACGTGGCTGTCACTGACGATGATCCTCCTGCTTTTCTCCAATGAAAATAAACTCAAAGAGATCAATGATTTTACGTACTTTGGGTTCTATATTACCGCTGATAAGAAAGACTTACTGCCAAACCATCTGATCTACATGATGTAGCTTCTAAAAGTAACCACTTGCTTATAAGAAAGACGAATCACTCGGAAATGACAGCGGCATCTGCTTTTATCTGACTATGAACCGCTCAAAATGTTATGATTGTATTGAGCCTACGAATGATATCAGTATTAGAGACTCATCAAATGGATATGGACAGTAAACAGATACAGCGATGGCTGGAGATACGCATAACAAAGTGAAAATCTTACACGATAGTATACCACCAGCACATTTTCCCGCTTTGTCCTGCATGAAACCCAGCTTTGGTAAATTCTATGAGACATCATATTTTAAAGGTTTTAAATTATGACATGCTGCACGCTCAATGAAGTGCTTTGAAGAACTCCACAAATACAATTGATATTTTACGTCGATATTATGAGTTTCCCTCCGGTTATGTATAAAACCAAAAATCTATATGCATTGTGCAGGAACACGCAATTCTTGAGAATTCTGCATCTTTCTGATATGTTCGTAATAATGAATATGTCGGCGTCGTGATGAGATTACAGCCTTCCATTGTTTCAGGCATAACAGCGTGTTTCCCAACATTACCAATGGATCTGGTACCAATAATTTCTGTAGAAATTCTGTACGCAAAGACTGGAACCATGACAAAAATATTTATGAATGATGGCATCTTATTATGAGGACTAATCAGATTGTCTAGATTACGAAACCTTAAAATTACATCACCGCTTAGTGAAGCATTGCGCACGTGCTCGCGGGATATAGTCTTTTTTTCCTTGGAGCTTCGCAACTCTGTTTGAGATAATATTCAAATCAGAAATATATTTAAGCTGATATTGCCTAGCCTTTCGTGAATTAATGCTACATCTTGTGCTCACCTGACATTTCACTCTAAGGTATAAGTGTATTTATTTGAAACAACTGTCCATTAATATCACTATATTTGAGCAAAATCTTTGTATATATATATATATACACACAGGCCTGCGCCTATATATATATATATATATATATATATATATA
>NC_068981.1:68254611-68255138 GCF_001194135.2 Octopus bimaculoides
GTGTGTGTGTGTGTGTGTGTGTGTGTGTGTGTGTGTGTGGTTATGCTTGTGTTTGTGCCACATCTCTCCTTAAAATAAGTCATAGCCCTTTAAAATACTTCTGGGATCGCTTTGTTCGACTAAAACTCATCGTAGTAAAGCTTCAGCATGATAGTCACGTCCATATGACTGAAACAGCAGTATTCTTCTGTTCTTTTATTTGTTTCAGTCATTTGACTGCGGCCATACTGTAGCACTGCCTTTAGTCGAACAAATCGACCCAAGGACTTATTATTTGTAATCCTAGTACTTATTCTATCGGTCTCTTCCGCCGAACTTCCAAATAACGGCGACGCAAACACACGGCATCGGTGGTCACGTGATGTTCGCGAGAGAAACACAGTTACACATACATACATACATACATACATACATACATACATACATGCATACACACACACATATGTATATACATATATACGACGGGCTTCTTTCAGTTTCCTTCTACCAAATCCACCCACAAAGCTTCGGTCGGCCCGCGGCTATAG
>NC_068981.1:68257044-68269598 GCF_001194135.2 Octopus bimaculoides
TATATATGTGTATATATATATATGCCCATATACTCATTCATAAATAACGTAAATGAATGAAGATACGTCATCAAGGCACGTTTCCCAAATGAGTATAATACTGATTAGGTTAGCCTAATAGAATATGAAAATATTATTTCGAATTCAATTTTTACGCTTATATGGATTAAGATGTATGTAATATATTAGGTCATCTGCAAACTGAAAGATATTGTACCTATATGTTATTTTATTTCTTTATTTTATGGAACGTAATTTTAATTCATTTTAATTCTTCTCACGGTCAAATGAAAAATTTTTTTTTTCATAGATAGTTTTTCTTAATAGAGACATATTTACTCCTATAATTATAATTAATTAATTCTGTTTATCTCTATTTATTAGGTTTTATTTAACATTATCACAGATCAAATTGCAATCCGATCTTGACATACAACATCTTGTTAGCATTAAACTCAGAATGTCTGATAAGTTTGTTATTATAACAAGGGAGATGGTTAATGAATAGGTGTCAGTCAGCTGAAGTTTACAGTTATGACTTCTACCACTTTATAATAACGTATCCTAATTTTGGCAGGAGTATTCGCACGTTGAAAAGAAAAGAAAAAACACGTCTATAATTCCTCTCCTTCTGTAGCATTGGAATCGCTCAAATGAAGAGTCGACGAATTATTTTTTATTGCAACGTGCAAATTTTGGGTCGTGTCAGGCTGTTTGAAATGCGTGTAAATGAAAATCGCAGATAATGTTCTATCATTCTAGGTTTTTGTTTTCTTTATATACACCGAGTTGTTTCCTTTATATACACCGAGATATTTTTATAATACTTATACCTCAGACTTAGAAATCGAATATGTCATAAGAAATGAACGAAAACGTACATAGATTGGTGTGAAATTACCTGGAAAATTTCGGTTTCGTCAGCCGGATCCGTGTTTTACTGAGTTGTGAAACAGATATAGGCCTGTATGCATATAATTCACACGCTGAACTACAGACAGACACACAGACACATATGATTGTGCGTTGTGTGTGTGTGTGTGTGTGTGTGTGTGTGTGTGTCTTTGTGTGTGTGTCTGTGTGTGTGTGTGCGTGTATGTGTGTGTCTGTGTGTGTGTGTGTGTGTTTGTGTGTGTGTGTGTGTGTGTATCACGACAAACACTAATCACCAGATTTAAAATATCATTTTCATTAAAATGTTCTTCACTTCGATTGGTGTAATCATGTATCTGAGGTCAAACATTGGCGAAGCGTCACAGTTACTGTTAATATTTGCGCATTTAAAATGAATTTTAATATTCTATACAAGTGAAATTCTGCAGCGTTAGACGTTTCCATTCATTCTTCTGGGGTCTATAAAATAACTACCCGCTGAAAATCGGGGCTATTTAATCGACTTCATCCCTTCCCTGAAACTGTTGGCCTTGTGGCAAAATTCGAAACCAATATTTTACGCAAGCGTTTTCATTGCATTGATATTTAGATGGTTTTGATTAAAACTTCTCAAAACTCGTGCAACATAGGAGGAAATTAGGAGAAGTGTCGACATATCACCTTGCAATATTTGTTCAAGCTTCATACCTTCGGATTTTACTTCCCGAAGTCATCAAATAGTTATTAACAGAAATGTATAACCGTAGGAAATCTTTGCAATTTTATATGTGAGGTTATAAAGGAACTGCAAATAAAGCAACTGATACTCCATCGGTTACGCTGACGATGGTTCAAGTTGACCCGATCAACGAAACAACCTGATCCTGAAAATAATGTGCATACGCTCGAGTACTCCACAGACACGCATAATCTTAACGTAGTTCTCGGGGCGATTCAGCTTGATAGTGAGTGTGACAAGTCTGGCATTTTGAAGTGCAGGTACTACTCACTTTTGCCAGCTGAGTGGACTGGAGCAACATAAAATAAAGTGTCTTGCTCCAGGAAACAACGTGTTGCCGGTAATTGAACTCATGACCTCGTGATCACTAGCCGAATGCGCTACCCACTAAGCCAGGCTCCTTCACCACAGGTAAAGTAATTTAGATTAACTTCCAAAAACGAATACAATTAACTGAAATATGATTTGGAACATATGAAAAGGAGGCATATGGTGTAACGCATGTTTCTCTATATTCCTCTAAAATGAATATACACGTGTAATGCTTGAAGTCGTGGGTCTTCAAATCTTGCGTAATCATTATCAATTTAACTTATGGTCATTTGAGGGACATTTACTAATTATTTCTAACTGATCGAGCAGCATATGCTGAAGATTTTGCAATTAAGTCAATTAATAGTTTAGTCAACGTTGTTTGAATTTGCTATCATATCGTCACAGAGGGCAAAAGTACCAAGAGTATAGCAAATCACACACATGCAAAGAAAAAAAAAACAATAGCTGTGAAAAGCGTAGTAACGAAAACATTCACAAGTTAATTAACATTAAAATAGATTGCAAAGTGAAAAAATGTAATATTCATTCAGATTTTTCCAAATTAATTATTCGTCACTCTATTGCATACCCCTAAATGCTGTCTGTTTGTATATGAGCTGTATTAATATGTTTAACTCCTTCGAGTCTAATTATATTCTGTTCACGTCGATAATTAAAACCTTCCCCCTTTTAATCAACGTAGTATGTTTCTCTTGGATCTTTTGTACGGAACACTGACTTAGGTTATGAAGAACTCCTACTATCTTTCATTTCATCACCTAAAATTAATTAGAATATGGCTCTGTTAATATTTGTTTAAGAATGATTAATTTTCTATACATTTCGTTTTGTTTTATATATTTCTAAATACTCTTTTTGCTCTAATCACTTTATACAGTGTCAGAATCATTAACCTAAGGACTAATGATATCGCATTCAAAAGTTAAATGCTGAAATTACTTCACATAATATATTAATTTTCAACTAATAACAAGTAGGATACTTAGTACATCGCTGACCATCATGATACAGCGATGCATTAGATTTTTGAGAGTTAATAATAAAATATTACCAATTGACGTCTACATGTGTATATGTTACTAGATGGAACGTTTATACATGTTGTTCCAGGAAAGCAATGGCTATATCATTCATACATTTCATTATTATTGTTCAGCATTGAAACGACTTATATCTAGCGCTTATATCGATATCACAATAAACGTTTCATTTTTACACAGGCTGTAGAGTTATGGTGTATATTATTGCAGCTGCAGCTTCGAGAAGTGAATATATTATTGCTACTTTTATATGGCCGGAGCAAGTTTAGTTCACCATGTCCATAGTCACGTGTCCAGTGCCAGCTGCATGTAGAAACTGCAGGTCTTCATTTAGATGTCCAAAGAAACAATTCAGCAAATATTTGGCCACTTCACCAAATGCTTTACAAAACAGTACGAAAAATGCATTGCAGCATGCCAGATTACCTGCAAGATGCACGCCGCATATTGCTAAGCAAATATTCACCGGAGAAACAGTGCTGCAGTAAGATATTTAGGCTAGTGCCAATCTTATCCTCAATCGATCAAAGGTAAAATAATACATTGGGGATAACTTATTCTTTAAATGACTGTAACTCTACAAACGGAAATTACTGTATTATCTCGTTTTGTTTGTTTCTATGCTTACGATATGATTAACTATAACAGATATTCACAATGTTCAAAACTTTACTCAACAGGTCTCTTCAAAAAAAAGTTAAACCTTTTCCTTCGTTTATTCATAAGGATACTTAGCCAATATTTTTGTCATAGCATATATCTAATGCAGGAATGATAATGTCAATTTGATAAATAACTGGAAAACTATTTTAGTATATTTATTTCTGTAACTTTTCTAACATCATGAATTATTGTTTTTCTACGTCTTTAATACGTAAGAGATGAAGTAGTGTGTCCATATTTATCAATCAATATATTAAATGGTATCAATTTCAATAAGTTCCGAGCTGTACCAATGAGAGTATCTCTGTAACGTATGTCTATTTTAGTTTTGAGATATACAAACACATCATTGAACTAATTCAAATCGAGTGTATGGTTAATATACCAATAAGAAAACTAAAGGTACATAAATAGTAAGACAAATAGAGGAAGACATTCTTAAATAAATTGAAATGAACTCTGACACGTGATAGTGATTAAAGTAAACTTTTGCAGTGAGGCTGTTAATAGGTGGCAGAAATTTATAGTAGTGATTTTTAGATTACTGTAACCACACATTATTCGTATATGAAGATTAATGTATGAAACGGCATTGTGTTCTTTATTTGTTAATTGAGATTTATTTGGTTCGTAAACATCATGTAGTGTGTGAACTTATAAAATTATTTCTTGAAATATTGTTAGATTCCGGTTTCTGTGATCATCGAAATTCAAGCAGTATGTGCTCATACTGCCATCTGTTGCCTTATTTCAATATATATACAAGGATTGTGCCACAATGTTTAAAGCTGTAATCATAGGACGGAGTAAGACAACAGCAGAAAGAAAGGGAATTAACTGATTGAAATGTAGTGAAAAAAAATATATATAAATTATATATCTCAATGCACAAAATTATGGAATGGCTAATATATATTCTTTGTGGCATACACGCAATCAAGTGCTTAACATCTTAAGCTGTTATTGTGATACTGATCTAAAGCTGCACACACAATTTTGTGATATTGGACGTTTACACAGATGTGTTTAAAACATTCAAGGATTGTGTGCGGAATAATTTTTTTTCATATTCCATATAATCAAGAATTGAAGCTTAGGCAAGAAGTAAGAAAATATGGCTGAATTTCAGTATGAACATTTGGAAATAATACCTAATGTCTGGTAATTATACTCATGAAATACGATCGCCGTAATCAGTAACTATGGTTCCAGGATGTTCAGGCAATAAAGTTATTGTATCTTAATCTGAGCTGTTCTGTATGTTAGCTCCTTATTTATATAGTGTTACTAACCCAGTTTCTCTAGGACCTCTGTTTTACATGATTAAACGGAGGTCCGAAAAGAAAAATTTGTGTTAAAGATAGGTACTTTTTGTCATCGGTGGCATTAGATACCTTGCTTGAAATCACTCTGCTACGGAAGTGTTATTTCAAAACATTCTACAGATATCTAGATTCGGTTCATGACTACAGGATTTACTAATTGTATCAAAGTTATATTCAATAATAAATGTACTATTGCACAACTTTACTTAGAAAGTGCGAATCATGAATTTATTTTTAGACTTTATACTTAGAAACTTTTGCATCATATATGCACAGAATTTGAATATATTTTTTTGATTTGTCAAAATGTTTATGATGTGTGAACTGCAAAATATCATGGAGATGGGATATCACCAAACTACTAATAACCTACTAGAAATTGCATTCAAATCACAAGCTCTGCGCATAGCTCTAAGGCATTAAAAACTTAACCATCAATGCCGTTCCACAACTTACGCTTTAGAATATCTAAGTATTTATCATGTTAGCAACATACTTATATGACTTCTATCTATCATGTTAGGAACACACTTCTATAACACGCTTATACAATTAGCGGAATATGCTTGAAACGCGTATAGCATAGAAGACGAGACCTAAACATTCAGAAGTTAAAAACTACACTCTTGAAAATCGAGAACACCATACATTTTAAACAACAAAGGAAATCTCACTTCTAATTATTTTCAATTACTTTTCGAAACACTTCTGAATTCGTGTCTAGATTACTGTAACCTAAAGATTCCTACCTACTCATTATTTGGTTTTACATGTCTATGTGAGGGACTGAAGTATAACATGAAGTGCATCGAAATCCTTAAACTATCAAGTCGGGACACTAAAATTTACCACATGTATCACAAGGATCAAATTAAGGTGCCCGCGTTAATACAACGGTACAAGAAACTCATTGCATCGACGAAAGCAAACCTGTTACCTAGACATCAGAAAAGTATTAGAAGGTTGCTGAAGAGAAAAGTAAAATGAGCTAATCTGTCATTGCATAATCTCCTCCAGAAGTTTCGTGAATCTGATCTTGTAACTGAAGTCGATCAAGAGTCCATTACAAAAAAAAATGTGTTTGCACGTACTCCGCTTCCTATTATAAACTCTAATCCTGCTCCAAACAATTTATCTCTAACGATTCGAACATATTTGTAACTCTTCGAGAATAAAGTTAAAAACGTCTGTTCTGAATGTCACATAACAACCATACATATCAGAATTTAAGATTCACTAAAAAGTCATATATCAATTATATTTTAATAGAATTTTAGCACGAAGACAGCATCATTTTGCAAAGACATTGATTCATAATTAAATCAGTATATACTAGACACACTAATATTATAAAGATATCAAAATAAAAGAAAAAAACACAATACTTGCACAGCACACTTCTTATCACCTTATCTCATCGATATCGAAATGTTTTATCTTCCGTCTGAATACATTTTCCACGGGGCGAAAACAATTGAGTCGTGACAGTGTAAATCACCAGAATCGAAAAAAAAATACACTTTTCAACTAGTTTTAGGTACTTTTCTCCGGTTCGGTACCACAAGCAGACACACATACACACACGAACACGCCAGCACGCCCGTGCAAACACACATACACACAACACACACACACACATATTCATACTCACACAAAGAAACCCTTACTAGTGCAGATCAACTTACAGATATATCCTACATACAGTAAGATGTGATAAATTGTAATAAACTGTCCTATATGAAGTATAAGTAAGAACATTTTCATCATGATAAAATAAATTATATAGATAAAGATAATGTGCTCTGCGGCTATATATGAATCTGAAATCATAATCATAAAACTATGCTTACTGAAACTGAAAGAACAAGATTAAGAGAAATGCTCTTGGCAAAATTTAATGAGAAATTACATGAAAATTACATATCTCGATGGAAATTTCCACCCGAAAATTACAATAATAATTTGACAGCAAATAAGTCAAAATGTGTCAGAAGAAATCAATAAATATACACTTGCGTGTCCTTGTAGAGAAATTACACCTTTAAATTAGACAACATGAAATAAGCAGGAATCAGGAGTTTTATGCGAATTGGTAGACAATTTTCTGTTAGTTACCAATACAGTACAGTTATTAGAGCAGAAGGTTTCTTTATTAAAAAAAATCTCTTCATTCATTTAGGAAGAGTATTTGAAGAAACAATACGTGATGTCGTTTCGAGGCCGATATCAAGGTGAATCAGTGTAGTATTGTAGTACCGTTAACGTTATGTACTTGTTACTAAATTAGAAAGCATTAATATTTTTATTATCGTTGGTAAGGCGGTTAACTTTCAGAGTCGTTAGTACTCCGTGAAACATATTTTGCGGTATTTCGCCCGTCACTACTTTCTGAGTTCAAATTCTGCCGACGTCGACTTTGTCCATTATCCTTTCGGGTTCAATAAATAAAGTACTAGTCACGTATGTTGTGATCGACTTACCCCTATCGCCAAATTTCAGGCCTTGTTCCTATAGTAGAATGATTATTATTGTTGATGCTGTTGTTGAGTTTACGAAAGCAAAATTTAGTTTTAGTACACGTAAGATGTTATTGAATGTCATTGTGTCAAGAAAGTAATTTGGATTTGTTGAACTATTTTGTAATAAATTTAACCAGTATCCCATTTTTGAAGGAAATTTAAGAGGCTCTTAGCAGAGATGCATATTTATTCGCAAATCTTGCAGACAGTTAGCTGTTCCAACAGCCAATATGATACATTTTTCCCACTATTACCTATTAGCAGGGAATATATGAACTACAAAAGCATTGTCAACAAAAGCAACATTGGTAAAAACTATAGAAATTAAATGACTTGTGACAGCAACTCTGACACCACCATCATTTCCACCACCAGTGTCAATGGAAACAACATCTATAAGTATGGAAAATAAAGAAATAAAGCAAAATTGTCGATTTAACCCAAACGAAAATTTAAATCTTCAACAAACTCGAATATTAATTGCAAGACATCACAGTTAGCAAATCTCAAGATACTGAGTTTGCAAACTATAAGCAAATTTAAGTAATTAAAATCTAAACCTATCTTAAAAAGTTGAATTAAACAGTCTGTAAATTACTGAACATGAGACCGAGCTGGAAAAATCTACCCTTTAAGACGATTGGCATGAAATTCAGAGCGTAGACCAAATGACACGGCAAGAAACGGAAACGAGTCTCGGGCTGATTCGGGGCATGAAAATGATAAGGAGAGGTATGTTAAGTTTAAGCTACCCGTGCAACGGACGTGGACATAAAGCACTTCACGAAAAAACGAATGACTAACGAGCTGGTTCTTATACAAATCTACGTTGGTTATTGGATACTGGCTATATAAAGATTATAGATATGATCCAGTAAGTAAATATCTACTGAGTGAAGTTGAGAGACCTCTTTGACATATCCACATATCTTTATACTATAACGACCAGAATCAAAATAATAAGTTGGGATAAGTTACCTGAATCGAAAACACACTTTTCTGCTGGCTTTGCGTACCTTTCTGCTGTCCCGTAATATACACACACATACACAAACACGGTAAGATATTCATCCATACACAATGAAACACTTACTCGTACATATATATCCTACATAGTGTAAGATATGACAAATTGTAATAAACTGTAAAATATGATAATTATAATAAACGTATGTTGATACCAAATCGGCATATGATAGAAAACTAAGATTCGTCGCGGGAAAAGTAATGAAAGTATTGACACAAACCAAGACGAATGTAAGAAATACATTCTGGTCGCGATAAATTTATCAAGTGGCACAAAACTATACGTTGTCGATAAAGGCAAAAATAACAACGATATCATGTGTGTAGTGACACAAACCATCGCAATTGTAAAGCATTCTTCCGCAGTAATGGGGAAAATGTGATTCAAACATGGCCGATACTACCGTCACGACAGGAAAAAACAAAAAAAAAACAAACAAAAACAAAACAAAACAATCCTCAAGGGCCAGGTTCAACGACATCTGCAACTGAGAGTTCCCTAGTTACAACAAAGCAAATGGATTGTGACCGCCTCCCCAAACTTGTCTGTCTGTACTTGAGAGTCGTCGTATGGAAAAGAGGACAAATCAAATGGCAACCGGTAACAGGCTATAAAAACGAAGAAAAATTGACACCGACCAAAATGCAAATGAATACAAGAAGCAGCTACGAAAAACAACATACTAACACCATCTCCAAGCACAGACACCAGGAATATTACCAACACAACCATAGCCAACTTTACCATCATCCGCAGCATTATCACCACCATCACTGTCGTCACAGTCACTATCACCACCACAGAAACAAACTTCTTCACAAACACCGTCAAAATCTAATAAACCTCCAAACCAACAACAGCTGTTAAGAATCTGTTTAAGATTAGACTGACATAAATAAAAGGTAAAAGATTTAATGAATCACGTAAACCAGAACACAGACATTACTAAGGATGACGAAATGTTGCTGACAAATAATAAACTTAGTTTAAACAAGCATATTTAAGCTGAAAATAATGGAGGAGAGAAGAGGACTTGCCATGGTGCTCTTTGTGCTCAAAATTAATTGGGATCTATGAGCCTCCTTGGTCTCAGCATAGTGGCGTGTCTCACTTATTGGGAAATGTTGTTATAATGACCCATTTGTTAACTTATATTGTTTTATCGTTTACACATTGTTCTGTAATTACACGTTATTCCTACTTTTGTATCTATCATCACATAATGTGCTGATCAATAATATTCTGAGCACGAACTTGCTGGATTTGTGACTAAATTAGTAACCATTATTTAATTTTCTACTTTAATCTTTCATATCCTGTCTTCGTGTTAGGTATCGTAAGATTCTTTGAATTCTAAGTATTTCTTGATATGTAAAAACAATGTTTTTCATCATGCTAAACAATACCTCGGATATATGAATGTTGATATATTTCAATTGCGATATGCTAATCATCAGAACCGATTGAAAAATGCAGGGCAAAATATTATACACCTTGTATTATTTCCTTTTCCCTCTACACATCCATGTTCGAAATGTCAATGGGGTAAAGAAACGTGATAAATCTCTAGATTTCCTATAAATGCTTCCACGATATTTTCTTGTTTTTCGGGCTAGCAAATTGGGTTCAGAACCCGGCAAAACAAGCACCTCCAAACAAGAGAATATTGCACGCATTTTAATTCTAAAATTAAGAAATTAAAAAAGGAACAAAATTTGGAGGTCTAAACCTAGTAATCTGGATATTGTTATTCTCAAGTATGCTCCTCAAACGGTAATTGTTAAATTCATATTAAACTCACAAATTCGTCGGTATACCTGTCACCAAGATAAACATAATATATTCAATCATGATGCCCATCATTTCCTGGATCCTCTCCTTATATCCAGATGGTCTATAGACATTGAAGTTGTGATTAAATTAATATAAAATTCGGGTATTATACTTTCCGTTTATTTCACGTCTATTTAAAACACGTTAAGTATTCGTCGGATCTTGCCCTTGCACGTACATTGTAACTGTGTTATCATCTTTATTACTAACATTGCTTGATTTATTGGTTGATGTGTCTATTACAAGACATTCCATTTGTATCGTAGCAACATCCGATAACTTACCACAAGTTTCTTTTATCTTATATTCTCTGAATAGAATGTTCGTTGTTTATAATTCAAGTAATCTTTCTTGAATCAGATTTATATACTAATAAATGAAATATGAATTGGCTGTTATAGTTCTAACTGAGCTATTTCAATAAAGCTGGAGATGAAATAAACTTCTTTGGAGTTAAAATGGTTGCAGTTCTGATGTTTCTTCTCTAAATGTCATGACATTTTCTCCATAGCACTAAAGTGTATTTCATTATTAACTTTTAAAGACGACTGAAATTTGGTATTCTCCGTAGCGCATCCAACAAGCTATTTTCTGATATTTAGCTGTACAATTAATGTTCTAAGTTCGAATACTGTGACTATATATTTGTTTGCATATACTCCGAATGTCTCTACCCTACAATGTTTGGTTGTACAGTTGTATTGAAAGTCCTAATTAATATTGTTAACTCACAATGAGACAAGTGTATAATTGTTTGCATTCAGGCAATTGCCGTCCTGTGTTCTTCTAGCATTACTTTATATGTATGTTGTTTTTAAGATCAATTTATATCTATGTTTCATTGTATTTATATCTATGTTTGGAGTATTTACTCTTCGGGAATCTTTCGTTTCAGTGACAGAAATGAAAGGATCTCGGAAAAATGGCTTGCAGCATTTAGTTCTGTACCTTCATATTTTCTTGTAATTTCATGACCAGTCAACGACATCATTTCTTCGGCCATTCCAAATACAAATGTGCCATGCATGTCATTGAGACACTTAAATTAATATTCTCTTTACAACTTATACGGCATGATCGGTATCATATTTCACGACAGCAATATATAATTCGGTATAGAGACGTCTCAATTGAAAGACAGTACGTCATTTGTGAATAAAAAATTAAGGGAACTTAAATGAATAGAACATTACAGTTACATTTACTATTTGTAATATATTTACAAAACTGAATTCATTTAAAATTTATCATTCATATATGTTTTAAGACACGTCTTCTTTTTATTTCATATAAATTTCAGAATATTTGGAAGTTCACACACGTATTTAACGTAAATAGGCAATCGTAGGAGAAACATAACGATCGCTCCTAAATATAATGCTTTTTTATACTTGAAATATAATCTAAATAACCGTGTCATTTGAAATGTAAGCTTCTAATTTACACATTTAGGAACGCAGCTTGACAAAGCTTATATGTAGCTCTTATTACGTACATGTTAACTTTCATATGGACTAATTGTATTAAATACCATATGAATTCACTTTAATTGCTGGCAGAAAATGCTGTCAGTCAAATTGCAATGCTTATGGCATAGTAAAGCAATATTCCTGTATATACTCTAGAGAGTCTTCAAAATACACATTGTAGGGTAACTAGCTGTTACATCCGAAATATTAATTCAAAGTAGCCGTACAAGAATATAACTTAGCAATATAGCACGATCACCACAACTGGTCAACATTGAAAATGTATGATTACCGCAGTAGAAATCTAAATCATTTCAATTTACACAACCGAAGTGTATTTTCCTTTATAATATTGTATTCTTCCTACTCCTGATTGTGTCGATAGAACTCAAAAGATTGTAAACACTACACTAAAAACAATACTATAATGTGATTTCAGTCGGATTTAGAAACATGAATTCGAACTGAAAACAATTATCCAGACAATAAAGTGAAACTACTCTAGATCTTTGTTTTGTGCAAACATAAATTGCAATGCTGATTTCCCAAACGGCACTACTTTTCAACTCACATCCCATTTTTTTTTTTGGCAGATTTTAATTTTTCAGGATCTAAAATATCAAAATTTAAATCCTTGATTTCTACTCTATCTGATTCGAATGAATAAATTTATTCAACAATGTATCCTTAAATTTGAGCACCTATTTGCAAACACGAACTATTCAGTAAT
>NC_068981.1:68269661-68275666 GCF_001194135.2 Octopus bimaculoides
TGTGTGTGTGTGTGTGTGTGTGTGTGTGTGTGTGTGTGTGCCTCTGTGTGTATGTGTGTGCGCTCGCACATAATATGAATGGACATACGCGTGTGTATATTTTTTAATTCAAATGATTGCAAGGTAGACGATACTTGGCAGTTGTTCCTTATCATATGTATAATCATTTATTTATTTTAAAATCTCGTGCGATCTCATGTGATTTGGTTGTATTTTCATTGAAGATAACGACAAGCGTCAACGTCCCATGTGTGACACTTTGTTAAGATTCCTATCTAACTAAAACCAGCGGTAGCCTTGTTAACCCACAAATAAGGAAATAAATGTGTGTGTGTGTGTCTATATGTGTTTAATAGTATGTGCATGTGTTTTGTGTGTGTGGATTTGTGGGTGTGTGTGTGTTTTGTGTATGTGTGCGTGTAAACAATTTCTGTGCATTCTTACGATTTGATTCTCTACAACATATTCGGGAAAAAAAATATTTACACTGACAGGTCTTTATAAACAAAGAAACGGACAAATTCAGACATCCTGATCGAATTGTTTTTAAAATCAATTCAGGTAACAACGCAGTAAAGAAGAAAGTAATTTGTGTGCACCGTACAAATCAAAATACCTGATTTAAGTACACAAATATAGAGAGCTCTCCTTGTTTGTGACCACTGATGGAAAACTCCATGGAAAAAGTCATATTCCAGAGAGACGTTTCGCTAAAATTAGAATATACAATTATGGCTAGTTCTAATTATACTTTGAAAAAGTCTACTCCATAAATACTAAAAAAACATACTGTCCTGCAACAGTATCTCAATGTCATGAAGTATACGCGTTTTATATTTCATTATGTGTCACGGTATTTACAGAGGAAGAAGATAATCGTTTTATTATCGATTATGATTTTTGCTTGAAACCACTTTAATTTTCTCTTCAAATGTCATAACATCAATATAACATCAAACACTCAATACAGATAAATATTGAGTAATCACATTGGCTATACCACCGATTTTCAACGCCATTTTTGCGGGGATATGTCTTTAGAGCAAACTTTTTTGATTTTGCAACACGAACAAAATTCAAGAGAAACAAAGATACATTTTCAGAGCATGTACTGATAAACGAGAAATTTAATACTGAAGAGATATAAATTGCTCTCGATTCATTAATGCGAATGGTATGTTTACATTAAGCATACACACATACACACACCCACACACACACACACACACACACACACACACATATAAATTTTTTTATTCATTTTATTCTTTTACGTATTTCAGTCATTTGACTGCGGCCATGCTGGAGCACCGCCTTTACTTGAACAAATGGACTCCAGGACTTACTCTCTGTAAGCCTAGTACTTATTTTATCTGTTTCTTTTGCCGAACCGCTAGATTACGGAGACCTAAACACATCAACATCAGTTGTCAAGTGATGGTGTGGGGACGAACAGTTACATACATTTTTTTTGGCCAAACAAACACATGTACTATATATTCTTTCTTCATTTGTTTATTGTTGTTTTTATTTTTAACTCGTGTTGATTGTTCGTAATTGTTTCGTCACACACCTGTGACCTCTTAGTCCATTCTCTGTGAATGGACTAAGCGAAGCAGAAACACTCACGAGGAGGGAAAGTGTCACTGAAGTGGTAACAGATGTTTGGCGAAAGATTGCCGTTCAAAGGTCATGAGTTAAAGTATGAAAAGTAATAAACAAGTGAAGAATGAATATATTGTGCGTATATTCATTTGGCCAAAAAAGAGAAATAAAATGCAAATGCCCATACGGAAATACAACTATATCTGTCTCAACAGACGATTTCACATCAGGAATCTAGCACATATTCATAGACGTAAATATTTCTTTTTTAAATGTAAAGTATAATGCTAAGCATGTAGTATTGTTGCACTACTAGCTTTTAATCAACGATATTCTGAAGTAAATATGTTCATTTTTCCCCTCGATTCTAATTGACTTCTCGCGGTGGATGGAGTGCAACTCTACTTACTACAAGTACGCATTGTGTGGAATTTCATGCATGCATCTGGCAAACAGTCGCTGACATTTCGCCAGTTCTAGTAGTGAATCTGTACCATGGATACGACTATGATATGGATGAAATAAATATACATTGTGAAGAAATATATATATATGTGTTATCGCTCATTGCTGTATCTGAATTTGAAGCATAGAATCATGCATATATGCATACATTCATACATGCAAACATACATATGTAGTGCTCAGATATATATATATATATATATATATATATATATATACGCTCGTATGTATATAAATATGCATGTATGTATGCATAAATGTATATATGTGTGTGCCTGTGTATGCGTCACGCCATTGTTTCCGCACACTCTGCGATACCCAAGATGAATCATTGATCAACGTTGAAGAGTGGATTAATATATTTATTCATTAGATCATTGAAGTAATTATTTAGCGATCAAATTTGTGAACTAATGCAATTTCATGGTTCATTAATTCATTAGCATATTGAAGGCTAATCAAATTTAAACTGCAATAAAACAAGATTTAAGAAGATCATAAAAAACTAGAACAAATTCCCCATTAACATATGTTATTCTAATATCTTCTCGGAAATGTTTCCTTGTATTTATGCATACACACACCCACTCATTTTACATGCATGCTCCTGTTTTCATATATAACCCTTGTTTTCTGATGTCATATTTTATAGAAAATTACTTATGTAAACGAATAAAATCGATTTTTGTTACGTTTATCATATTGTCTATTATGTTATCTATCACATTTTGTAATACCCATGTATCTCGTGAACTAATTAAGGCTATATACATTAGTATATACAGACTACATTCATTTACATACGAGGTAGAATACATAGTCTGAGTAGTAGAATTTATGAATTTCTTACTTTATGTCTATTTCTCTTTCTTTTCTTCTATTGCTATCTCTCTCTCTTTTTGATTTATATCTTCGTATTCCGTATCAGTCATGATTGATGGAGGGTAGTTACTGAAAATATATTTCACATAATATTCCCAAGAGCTGTCATCTAGACTGAAATAATTTTCATTCACTTGCATAATAAATATCTTTTTTGAAAGTCATTGACCTAACAGCAGCCAAAATTCATCTACTTTTGAAACAAATATTGTTGCTTTTTAAGTTGTTCGTGGCGTATAGCAAGTACCATTTCTCAACTAAATATTTTCCGTTTTCCATTGGGCTACCTTGTGGCACAAAGACATAGATGTCACTTTATCACATTATATATGTTACAAGTTTGTAAAATTATGCATTATATGAATTACACATAACAAGAGGAAGCCTTACTGCTACGTGTATTAATGACTCCACCACCATAATTTCAAAGTTCTGTTACGTCAGATTATATACCGACTTTAATGAAGTTGTCAGTAAGCAACGTTCGATTTATATTGCAGCCAGTACACCTGCTATTTATTTGATGATTATTTTAAAGATATATTTTATTTTGCATTTCACAATTTATTTATTTCCACCAAAAAAAATAGTAGCTCTTACTCTATTTTATTTGCTCTATCTGAAACATTTTGCTACCTTTAGGAAGAGATTGGGGTCCAGTATCTATTGATATGCTGCGAACACATATTGGAGGCGAAACGTTTCACAGAGAGTAGTTGATAAAATTACAAAACGTCAAGAAGTAAATTGTTGTTTGTGTCTGGTTAGATCTTTGCTTTCACTCTCATCTTTCTTTGTTTCAGTTTATCTTGCCCTTCTTATTACGTTTGTTATATATCACACAGTCAACTGGAATATTTTATTACTCTATCTTGTATTTTGCTGTGAGAACGTCAGAATTTAGTATTTAGATTGTTTTCCATTTCAGCATTAATTCTAGGCATTAGAATGCAATGTGTTCCATGACTATCTCAAATCTAAAAATGCGTGTATCATAGTGACCTTGGGCAAGATACTTCTGAGATTCTTTATCTAGAAAAGCAGAGCTTAATAATATTGATTTTTGCTTACGTTGAAGTGCAAATATTAATACATACACAGAAGAGAAATATGCGTAATATTCAAGATATTCTCAAGCATATATGTGTGTGAGTGATTGAGTGTGCGTGCGTCTGTGTCATGTTTGTGACTGGGTGTGCGTGCATATATGTGTGCGTGTGTGTTTGTATGTTCGTGTGTGTGTGTGTGTCTGTGTGTGTCTGAGGAGTGGGGTGATGGCATTAAGATAAAAGAAATTATTCAGTTGCAGACTGAGCTGGAACGTTCCAGTTGTTGAAGAAATTCCGATTGTTTCATTTTTATATTGATGATAGATATTTCCAAAGCCGTAGTAAAATAGGAGCAACGTGGTGTAGAAACGATACCAGACAATTTTCAGTCTCGTTTAGTTCTTGTTCTAAGCTATGACATGTTAAACAAAAAACAAAAAAAATAAATAAATAAAAATAAGGTGTGTGGATTTTACCGCTAATTTACTGTGCGTATTGGAAACCCCAAAGAATTGATTATGTGACATATATTTTTATTAAAATTCATAAAATACTCATTTTGTATGGACGTGTTGAAGTGGTGGATATGGAATATATTTACACATCAATGTATATCAATTCAATTAACGTATGCATTATACGATCTCAAAATTTGCACAAGTATTACTGTGTGGTTATGATATTGATTTTGCAAATGTGTTTGATTTCGGAGTTTTATTTATTATACAATACCTCGGTTAATTGTATTCATAGCAGCCTTATGCTGATTCAATTTTTAAAAGAACATTTCGTAAATGCGGACACAACATCTGTTTCTCATAAATAATGTGACCGCTGGTGAATTTAGACTCAAAGTTTCCCGAGCATACATTAAACTAAATCTTCTACTTCACTCCAACACTTTGACCCTTAACCGAGGCCGGGAGTGCTACGTTTGCTTCTAAAATATCGACGTTCAGAAGGTGTCCCCGACTGCTTGCAACGATGAACATACAGTTGCTCGATGAATTAAATCTCCACTCATATGAATACGCAACAGAATATGAGTATTCTACCAACATGTGCACACTTCATACAACTCACATTTTTAGTCAGAGTTATGTAATGCGACGCGGCTCCATACTTGAATTATAAGTACGAAGCAGAGAAACTAGAAGGGGAGAAAAATCTATACTACACCTGGTATAGTATTTTACTAACGTTCATAAAATCAGGAGGAAAAAATCATTACTACAGAAAAAATTGCACTTAGATTACAGAGAGTTGGAAAGAATAACATGCCATTATTAGATTCGATGAATGTCAAAACATCAAGCATATAAAAATACTTCGAAAAGCAAAAGGCACCAAAATAAATTTTCCTGAATATTATCATTTAACATAATGTACACATAAATTGATGACAAATTGCTTAGTTGTACCTACATATTGAGATAAATGTCAACTAAAGATGTTGACTATTATCTAAGTAGTATTAGTAACTTGTTGAGTGTGTAAAATTTAAGGAACTTTAAAAAAATCTAATCCATTTAAAGCTTGAAACGAAACTAATATATCTTCAAATTTAATTGCAATTAAATATTTATTTACACTAGTTTTAGTGTTTCAAACGCGTTAGGTATATATTTATTGGGTTTGAGAAGTTTAATTTCATGCATGGTGAGTCTATCCAATAATCGGTTAAAGGCAGGAGAGTGACTGACATTTATCTTATACATAAAATAGTTTTAGAAACAAGAACTATCAATTCACAGCAAAATTACCATGATCGTCGTAAACATTTATGATCAGTACGCTTGTAATTTAAAAATTTATCGTTACGGTCTGATAAAGTTGTGAAATAGGAACTTTGTCAATATAACAATACAATGTATGTTTTAATCAATTGCGGAACAATTAACAAAGCAGAAATTTTAATATCCATTTAGTATACGTTTTTATAAAACTTTACAACCTGGATAAGTATTTAGGTAGGTATTTTCGACACTCATATGTATGTATATA
>NC_068981.1:68276035-68276367 GCF_001194135.2 Octopus bimaculoides
CCTCGTCTGTTGTTATTTTTTGTATATTCTCCTATATATATATATATATATCACAAATATGACGTGGAGATGCACTTGACTAAAACTGGAACAATGTTCTTAAATAGCACCCACCCTATATCCCCTTACAAGACCAACGCAGCAACTAAAACGTAAGGCTCTATTTACCTATCACCACTATCACACCACCACATATATTACACCCAATAATTACTTCTCCTACATTTCGCACACCGCAAACTTCGAATATACCCTTCAACACTCTGAAGAGATCGGCCAAACTACTGGCTGCATCGAAACGTACGTAAGTGACTAAGACATAATATACAAAA
>NC_068981.1:68277509-68285126 GCF_001194135.2 Octopus bimaculoides
GTTTTTGCCCGCTAAATCCGGAAATATCTCCGCAGAAAAAAGTTCCACATCGAATATACTAACTCTGAGAATTTGGTTATGGTTAATTAAATTAAACAATAGGGTAAAAAATTGGATATTAATTAATATCAATTTAATACCAGGTAACAAGCACATTAGCAGTCCACCTAGTGGCCTCCTTTATATATAGTTTTATATATTTTTATATATACATATACGATAATCGTTTGAGATCTCAGATATTTTTTCTGAGTTTCCCTAATTCATTTAATGTGTATTAAATAAAATGGCATTTAACAATTGCCAAATATTATTTGGAGAAGCAGAGAAAATTAGAAAAATATATCAGAAATCCGTCTTAAACAATTCTTACAAAATATTTTAAATACACTTTGGATCTAACTTCTATAAAATGTTCATGTGTCGAACCTAAAGTACTTTCCACAAATACACACACACGCGTGTGTTTTGTGTGTTTGTGTGTGTGTGTGTGTGTGTGTGTGTTTGTGTGTATGCATGTGTGTGTGTGTGTGTGTGTGTGTGTGCGTGCGTGAGTCTGCTTGTGTCTGTATTCTACCACTTATAGCCTAGTAGTTAAGAGTGCTGTACTCGAGATCTTGGTTTCAATTCCTAGACCGGGCGGTGCGGTGTTTTCGTAAGAAAAACGCATAATCTCTTCTTGCTCTGCGAACACTTCGACACTTGACGAGTGATACAACGTGCACTTGTTCATGCAACGTCGATTTGAAGAGAGCGATCTAAGGTACAGCACATACTTGTCATCTCTATGAAAGAAAATATTTGACCAGATCATTCTGCAACACGTGAACGGTCATACGTCGTCTACGAGGGGAGAGTCCATCATATATATCCACGCACGCACGCATGCACATCCACACACACATGTGTGTATGTGTGCATGCATACAAATATATACGCGTGTGTAGTATGTACATTGGTACATAAACATGCGTCCTTGTAATTTGCAATTGACTTTTATGTGTTTCTATGAGACTCATTTTTCGGTATACCCAGCTTTTAATTGTGTGAGCATGGAACAGATATTTTAATTGCTACACAAAATTTGTTACGAACATTTATGCACAATCATTTACATACGAACTGCGCACACGCTTAACATCGACTTACATGCAGAAAGATGCACACAAGTATAAATAGTAATGTTACACCATTCATTACTTCTGATATCTGCGTGTTTGTGCAGGTATACATTTTTTTCTGAATGCGTGCACGTTTTCGTGTTTAGGAATTGGGAAGAGCACGTGTCGTATGCCCCGCTATCATCTGTGCTTTCTTACTATAGTACATCTAGATTTACCTAACTTTTTCGTTATTGCTGCTTTTCGATGTAAGCGGCGTTTCCTTTCACTAGAACAAAAATAGAATCTTCATAGGACTTACGAGAAGTATGCTTGAGTATTTTGCACATGCCGTTCCTAACCTTTTTATTTTAAAACTTTCTTTCTGTCAAATCTTCTTATATAATAAGAATATTTATTTTTCTTAATTTCGTGTCCTATCTCATGTTAAATGCATGATTTTTATAGCACGGATTTCTTTGTGTAATTTCCTTAATTTTCTTGGCTGTAGGATTCGTTACATTATTAAAATGGAAGCCAATAAAATCTCCCAATATCTTCCAATATCAATATATTTAAATTTCATCACGAATGTAAGATAAAAAAAAAAAAGTGGCATGTACCTCGATTATCGAGAAATATAATGAAAATGAAACAAAGATAATTAGCAAATTTTGTTTATCATTTATTTTTATTCCTCGAAATTGAACATTCACTTACAGTTGATTCTAATAGCTCGATTTAAATAGTCAAAAATAGAATAATTTCCTATTACTCTGAGCTTGATTAAATTAATTATAAACATGTCATGCTCTTAGAAAGTCCAATTATGCATAATGGCAGAGATTATTAGATATCATCATTTTGACAACGTACTATTCATTATGATATGAAATTTCTGCCATACTATAATAAGTAATGAAATTAAGATCATATTACGTATCAGCACAACCAAGCTCTTTCATACTATTAGTAATTGTATCGATGAAATTTATTTTCTTCTATGTTAACAACAACAACAACAACAACAGTAATAATAATAATAATAATAATAACAATAACAATAACAATAATAATAATAATAATAATAATAATAATAATAGGAATTGTATCTAAAAACAGAAACAATTCGTATCATAGTAGGTACCTTAGGTATAATAAAAGAATATTCAGACAAATACATAACACAAACACCAGGACTTACAAATATATATAACATACAGAAAATTGCACTACTGGGTACTGCACACATTCTACGCAAAACACTTTCAATACAGTAAACATAAGAGCACCACAGCAAACCACAGCACATACCGAAGGCGCACAGAGCTGCGCTCGGTAGTGAAGTGAAAGCACGTTATAAAAATAAAACTACTGAACAACAATAATAATAATAGTAATAATAATAATAAAGACAATGAATGGAGCCCGCCATCCACGTGCAGCCACTGACCACCTAGGCACCAAGAAAGCAAATAGTTGAAGGAAAATGATGAGAGAGGAAGACTGCAGACTACGTGCATATCCAACCTAGATACTTGCTGGGTTATCTATCATCCCAAAGTGAGGAAAGATTGCTAGTGGCAGATAGAGATGTGAGCATATTGAATGCAGCAAAGAAGTAGAAGGGCATGAAATTGAAGAATGTCATGAAGACGTTCTGCGAACATAGGCCTTCACAATCATTTCCATGTAGTAGCAACTGAAGTTGCTGGGGAAGATAGGTGGGACTAGTTGTAAAAAAAAAAAAAACTCTGAAAAAATAGACTGAGTGCATGAGTGCAAAATACAAGCCATCACACTACAATGGCATCACAAACCTAGCTTTCTCCGAAAATGCTACACTGGAAACTGCGTGAAAAGTGGGGGCTAAAAAAGCGGCAAAGTATGATAGGAGCGCAAACCACAAAGTGTGACGGAGTCAGAGACCAGCAACATTCTGTGTGATTTCTCGATGCAAACGGGCCATGCTGACATAGTGGTGATGAAGAAGGTGAACTATTTGTGCTCTGTAATTGATGATACGCGTCACTTTGGCCTAGGAATGGTGAACAATACACATATGCTAGGTGGTATCAAAAGGTTCCCGCACTAGATATTTTTAATAAAAAATAACTTATTTACTTATATTTGAACATTATCTCCTTCGAAATAGTCACCTAGTGCAGTAATACACCGGTCCGAGCGTTCCTGCTACTTTTCAAATCCGACATGGAAATTGTTTTCCGTAAGGCATCCGCAGACCTTCTGCGATTCGTTCTGGATCAAAACAACAGCGTTAAAACAGCGACCTTTGAGCTGCATTTTCATCTTGGAGAAGAGATGTAAGTCCGCAGGAGCTACATCTGGCGAATAGGGCGGATCCGGAAACGATAACATATTGTTTTTGGTGACAAAGGCAGGAATGAGCAGAGCTCGGTGACATGGTGCACTGTCGTTGTGAAGTATCCAAGTTTTCGCCCTCTACAGATCCGGTCGCCATCATCGAATGTCCGCCATGAAGCGCTTCAAAGCGTCGCAGTGAATTCCCTCAACCCAGGTCTGACCCGGCGTTGGGGGAATTCTCGATGCACCATACAACATTTCCGGGAGTGACGCTCGTAGATGGTCTTCCAGATCGGTCATTGTCTTCCCGGGATGTTCTTTGACTCTTAAAGCAACCACACTACGCAAAAGATTATGTACGACCCACTGGCTCGTAACCGTAAGCTTGCCGAATCATGCTGAATGATTCTGTATCAGACTTCTAAATGTAGCGCAAAATTTCACGTTAGCTCTTTGATCCTGTCCATGACAAAATCACAGACTAGCGCATACACGTAACAACAACAACAATACAAATTTTACAACTTGCGAAGTAAATACAACAATATAACTCAGTACACTGCCTCATGATGATCACTGCTAGCTCTCACTGCATATACAAGCATGTGCAGCCATCTGTTGGTGCGCAACAGAACTATCCGGAAACATTTTATATTATCTCGTACAAACCTCTGAAATACGCCATAAATTGACTGTGGACAATGAAGAAGGTGAATACAGTGCCAAATATTGTTGGTTATTGGGAATAGTAACAGACGGCATCAAGGGGAATATACCGCAAATGGGTATAGAGTGCCCAGTGGAACTGTTGAAAATGTTTTGCGCCGTTGGGACGGCCAAAATCATTAAGAAAGTATTAGATAAATGAAAGGAATCGATATCACGTTAACGGAGGCCTTAAGAAGCAAACCGAAGAAATTCCAACAAAATTTGAGTCAAAACACAGTTAATAATAATAATAATAATAATAATAATAATAATAATATAATGATAACATCACCAACCTGAGGTACATTGACGGAGGCAAGCTCAAGACTAAAACCGAAAAGATAGATTCGGTTCTTGGGCTATTCCCGACAAGAAATATAACTGAATATAACAAGATTATTTGGGCTGGAGCTATGGCTCCTGCAGATAATGTTGGATACAAAGAGAAAAGAACAAACAAAAGGAAAAGATCCATACTGGCGTAGACGAATTTGAGAGGAACAAAGGGAAAAAGAAATTTAGAACAAATTGATGGATTGAGAAGAGGGGAATTTTAGAACGAAAGCATAAGAATAATGCTAGAAAGAACATATAAAATAAAAGGTAAAGTTTATGATGTGATACTGGAAGAATTGGAACAAAGAGTAGTACCAATCAAATCAAAACTGGAAGTAAATGACAAAAGAAAAAGACAGTTCAGGCAAGACGTATTGTTCGAAGCAAATCAGAAGAAACTGTTTCAGGAACTAAATGACAAATACACGCAAAAATGATATCGGATGCAGAGGAAAGCAGATGCATTATGGACAGGGATCTGTGACAAACCTCTAGAGCATGATGATGAAGCGGGACGACTGCATCAAATCCACTCTGTGACTTATTGAGTTAAAAAAGTTTTATTGAAGGACCGTTTGGCCGGGAAGAAAATTTGAACTTGGCCCCACCTGTAACGGCATGCGATGTTTATCGTGATATGAGACCCTGTAGTTGCGCACATATGGTAGAGATGCATATGCCCGGTGTACCCTTATCAAGCAAAAAGTCATGATGGGTGTTTTGCGCTTGATATAGTTTACCCCAATGTCAGTTTGATGACATGCTCTGCGCTCTCACTCAATAATAATAATGATAATTATGGTGATTTCAAAGTTTGGTACAAATCCTGCAATTTCGAGGTCGCGGGGGAGGGTAATTTGATTACATCAATGGATGCGCATTTATTTTATTGACACAGAATTGATGGAGGACTAATTGAATCCCGGTGGAATGTTTACTTCGAAAATAATGACGGACGAAATGCCGCTAAGTATTTTATCCGGTGTGCTTAGAATTCTACTGAGTGGCCGCCTTGCAAACAGTATCATCAGCAGCAACAACAACAATGATATTTTCTGCTAAATGCACGTACCCTGAAAGCTTTGGGAATGACCCTAGTGTGTCACTGATACTTAATTTATCGACCACGACAGTTAGAAATGCTAAGTCCACCTCGATGGAATTTGATCTCAAAACGTAAAGACGGACGAAATGCGCCAATCATTTTCCCAGCTTGCTAATAAATTCTGCTATGTCGCAGCCTAGCAAACAGTTTCAAAAGAAGTTACTCTACTAAACCCATTATTTATTTCTCTTATGCCATGTGTGTGTGTACGTGTGCGTGTATGTGAGTGTGTGTGTGTTAGAGAGAGTGTGTGAGTGTTAATTGATTAATTGATTAATGTCACATCGAAGAATTCTCTGCATGGTGAACAGTTCTGTAGTTAAAAAACAAAAGATGAAACGTTCTCCGGAAATAGGAAATTCATATACTTCTCAAAAGAATGACTTGTGTATAAGCATGTTTCAACCCTCTTAATCAAAGTTCTTGGTGTCACGTGAAATGTTTATAAATAATCACGATGAAATCGAGAAATCAAAGAAGACATGAAGACAATGATGTAATATACGTTAAAATTTCTAAATTCTCGTGGTTCGTTGCAAGATACACTTTAGAAATCGGAAGGTGTACATTCTGGAAATTCACATGAATTTGTTGAAAGTATATAACAAGAAGAAGAACAACAACAACAACAAAAACAACAACAACAACAACAACAACAACAACAATAATATTAATAATAATAATAATAACAATAATAATAATAATAAGAAGAAGAAGAAGAAGAAGAAGAAGAAGAAGAAGAAAGCATCAGCAGATAATAGAGAAAGGGGGGAGGAAGTTGGCCAGCGAAGAAAAGGGGACAGTGATGCAGTACTACTTAGATAGTGAACCCCCAAAAGGGGCTATAGAAAACGGATATTAACACCACTTTAGGAAGTGAAGGTTATGTTTATAGTGACCGAGCAGAAACAAGTAGATGAAGCTAATGCTACTAAGTGTAAAAAGTGGATGAGAGAATTGGAGGTGGAAGAGACCACAAGAGAAATGAGAAAGAAAGACTAGCAACAGCGTAAGAGATACAACACACATGAAAGTAGAAGCTAAAAAATAATAGCACTGCTAATAAGGAAGGGCAACTCGCACCAGCGACTTAAGCGATCTAAATGAGAAAGATCAGAAGATTTTACATGAAATGCAGGAAATAATGAGTAAAGTAAGAAAAAGCTAGCCAGCATTAAACGGTACCAACAGAAGGAAGCTGCTAGATAACACTAGGAAAGTAGATTCTGTTATCGGTAGGAAAGATAGTAAAAATATAGGAAACACTAACTCATTAATATATACAGGTCTGGCAATTACTAGAAGATTTGATATTCTCGAAGGAAAGATTTAAAAAGAGCAAATGTGCAAAAGGATATTACAAAATAAAGTAAAGTCTTTAAGACAAGATCTGAGTAGAATAGAATCCTGGAAACTGAACAAGTGAAGAAACACAAGATTTTTAATCTTCTCTTGAGAAATAATAATTAGTCAAAATGAAAGAATTTGGGACAGTCATAGACGAGTTGAAACAACGAATCATAGCAGCAATTGGTAAGTTTTCCAAATATCTGAAAAGGATAGATCAGCATTAACAGAGGAGATTCATAGTCAAATAAATAGCAGAGAAGTAAGTACTGGAGATGAGATACCGAATGCAGAAGCATCTAGAAAGTTCTGGAGTAATATTTTGGATAAGTTGGTCAATCATGGATGATCTGAAGCATTTTAGTAACAATGTAAAAAAAAAAGGCAGATTCGTTTATACAGACTGTAAGACTTTTCACATGACTTTTCAGGCATGTGGAAAAGAAAATCCAAACGAAGTTTTAAAAAAAACAGAAAAAAAGAACAAATGTCATCTGACTGGAAGGAAAATGCGTTGCATAGAAAGTTTCCAAAGATAGTTGAAGCAAATAGTAGTAGTGAGACATAATTATGATTGCAGAAAACAAGGCTGAAACGGTAGGAAATAATAATAATAATAATAATAATAATAATAATAATAATAATAATAATAATACCGGGGAGGTTTAACAGAGAGAACACCGGGGAAGTTTAACA
>NC_068981.1:68285136-68285489 GCF_001194135.2 Octopus bimaculoides
ATAAATCACTGCTCCGAAACTTATCCAAAAACATCAGAAATAAAGACATCGTATGGAGCCAAAAAATAGCTGACAAAGGGTTGGACTATACCCGTGTAAGTAATACTCATTGAAATGTATTTCTATTTTTCCAAATATAATGATGTATTTTAACTCGATACCTCGACTACCCGAATAGCGATCGTAAACACACGTGTTACATCAAAATACAGACCATCTTCGAAACCCAAAACACCATGTACAAAAAAATTACAAACAGATTAAATAACACCGGTATTATTTCACCCAAGAATAACAACCGAGAAGTACGTACTGTAAGCTTGTTACGAAAAAAGTACGAAGATATGAACGTG
>NC_068981.1:68285678-68286507 GCF_001194135.2 Octopus bimaculoides
TTGTTCCTCATGTCCCGCAAACAAAACCAAAACGGCATAAATGGACACGTGAGGAACACATTTCGATCCTACACGCCTATTTCACAGCAGTACTCTACCCAAAAAACGAAAACGCAACAACACATACATATAAAACATGGAAGAAAAATAATGTAAATATAGACCTCGATAAAACAATGAACCCTAACAAACTAGCTAACAAAAGAAGATATATTCTAAAAGCAAAAAAATATCAGAAATAGAAATAGAACAATTGAAAGAAAAAATACATCAGGAAAATCTAGATAGTAGTCACACAGCAATGCCAAATAATAATATAAACACTGAGATAGCGAAACACGAGGACAAACGTAACATTTCCAGCAAAAACGTAATAAACAAAGAACAACAAACCCAGACCGTAGAGGTGTATAATAGTGTACAAAAAGCACCAATCCAGAACACCACAGACAAACATATGAATGAAAAGGAAGGCAAAACAAATATAAAGCCTGATACTATGAAAATGAAAATAACCGAAGAACTGAAAACCACAGATCTTAGAATGGACCACAGATTATATCTCCCAAAAATGAAAATAGACAATAAAACAACATCATTAATAAATATCATAAACCTATCCGTCACGGAACTAACAACCACAGAAACAACAGGCAATATCACTGAGCTAAATGACATAATATATGCGGCAGCCACTGCAGCCACAAAAGAAGCAGGATACTCAATCAAACCCATCCGAACAGGAGTTCTACCACCCAAACAGACCTTGTGGACAAATAACATCCAGAACAAAATTAAAAAAAATAGAAAAGATTTATCGATTCTCAAC
>NC_068981.1:68289130-68291225 GCF_001194135.2 Octopus bimaculoides
AGAGATAACTCGAATGTGGAATCTAAAAACAGAAACAATTCCTATCATAATAGCTGCCTTAGGTATAATAAAAAAATATTCAGACAAATACATAACAAAAATACCAGGACTTACAAATATATATAACATACAGAAAATTGCACTACTGGGTACTGCACACATTCTACGCAACACACTTTCAATACAGTAAACATAAGAGCACCACAGCACATACCCAAGGCGCACAGAGCTGCCCTCGGTAGTGAAGTGAAAGCACGTTATAAAAATAAAACTACTGAACAATAATAATAATAATAATAAATGCCCTGATGCGGTGGCTCTCATAGCTCTGGATCTTAAATGTTTGGAAGTGTTATCAGATACATCGTTTCATCTTGGTATAAAAGATGAGCTTCACCAAATATTCTGCTCAACACCACAGATTTGCTTGTCAGTTGTTCGACCTTAACGAGTTGATAATGTCCGTTTGTGTCTGACAGTATGTGCGCATCTCTGACCACGAGCAAAAGTAGTTGGTTGGGTGGGGGGCATCATAGCCATATGTTGAGAGGAATTACTTGGGGTTTGGATAATTCAAGATTGGAAACATGGGTGTTTCGTTCAACATCCTTCAACAGTCCTTATTCAAGGACCGTTTGAGCCGGATGAGCTACTCAAGCTGAAGAGAATTCTAACTCTTCTCCACCTGCAAGGCCATGCGCTAGTTATCTTGATATGGGATTACCATGTCCTTCACATATGATTGTGATGCATATGCCTGGTGTAGCCTTATCAGACGGGTACACATGATGGGTATATTGGGCTTCGTATATTATACTCCCGTCTCACTTTTATGACATGTACTGCTCTCTCACTCTTTAATAATAATAATAATAATAATAATAATAATAATAATAATAATAATAATAATAATAATAATAATAATAATAATAATAATAATAATAATAATAATGATAATAATAATAATAATAATAATAATAATAATAATAATAATAATAATAATAATAATAATTATTATTATTATTATTATTATTATTATTATTATTATTATAATAATGATCATTTTAAATTTCAGAACAAAGACAACAAATTAAGGAAACAAATGGTAACTGATGACAGCCACACCAGTTCTTGACTAGAAGTTAATGCTATCGATCTCAAAGTATAAAAAGGCACGCTTGATCTCGGTGATATTTGGACGGAAGTTATATTGTAAAACTTTCTAACAATTAAAGTAAAATGTACAATGGTAATTATTCGTCGGTGAGCATTTAGCTATACCCAAGCGAAATTCGTTTTAGACCTCCTTACGTTTGAAGAACACATGGAATATTACAGTATTTAATGTTTTATTTTTCTTTGATATAACTCTTAATAATTTATTCATGTTTGTGATGAGAATAATTTGTTATTTCTATTTGTTTCTTGGTGATAATGTTCCCTGGTAATTATCCTCTGCGGATATGTATGTGTTGCGAAATCAAATCGAATAATATTTGTTCTTAGTTTATTTCTTTTCATTCCTAATTTAGTAAGTAGGCGGATCACCGGTTCGATCTAATTTGTTTAAGGACTGAAACGTTTGGAGAAAGTGACCCGAGTTAGGCATGCAAGTATAGCGAACTCCATGAAACATTTGAAAAAGTTACCAATACCTATTATGCCACTGTATGTTATCAGGCACCAGTCGGAGAAGGAGAAACATGGCTTAGAGTGCGCACGGTAATACATTTTATTCTGTACTTTTGGTGACACGAAGCACCATTTTTTAATATCTTCCATTGCTTCCTTCCTCCGCCATATAATGTTGACGTATTACATTATGTAAATACTCCGTTATATTAAAAAACAAATCTTTAACATATATCTCAGAAAGTGGTCAATTAAATATAACATAGCTATTGTATTTTAGAGTCGCGGCCCTTTCTATACTCTAGTTGTCTGGTGCCACCTAAATAATACTGATTGCCACACTAAAAATAAGCTACAGGGAACATAAAATATTAACATCGATGACCAGAAATCTGGCCCTACATTTTGCATGGGACAAACGTACGACAAACACACACGCACACACACACAAACACACAGACAC
>NC_068981.1:68291235-68291996 GCF_001194135.2 Octopus bimaculoides
CCCCCCCACACTCACAGACACACATACACGCACATGTATATACTTAGTTTTTATTTTTGGCTTGCAAGATTCTTTCTGTGATTTCACGTATTGGGAGAGTAATTTTCTTTTAGTGACTTTTAATTTCACACATTCACCGATTTCCACTCATTTACCTATTTCTGTTTACTAGAATTTTTGTTCCGATTTGCAACCTTTTCAATAGTCGTTGACTCGGCCCGTTAACGGAATTACGTTCTAGTTCTTTTTTTGTTGTTGTACGCATGCGTATTCGCCAGTGTGCGTGTGCATACACATATGTATGTATGTATGCATATATGTATGCATGTATATATGCATGTATGTATTTATTCTCTATATCCATGTACTTGTGTTTTCATGTTTGCCTGTTTGTGTGTGTACCTCTGTCTCCTGTGTGCATGTGTGAGTGTGTCTGTCTATGGACTTGTGTGACTATGTATGTGCGTCTGTTATATATGGAATTATGTGTTTATATGTGCCCTTGTGTGATGAGAAGGTGTCGCCATGACAACTTTCTCTATCATGGTTAATGCGACGCTGACACGCTGCACACCTTCCTGCCAAGCCCTGCTGTAAACAGCGGAATTGAATTACAACATTAATACATAGTGCGCAAGCACACCAAAATGCTTTACTCTGCGTAACTATAGCAACAGTCCGCATACTTCTTGATCAGACATCTCATAAATATATATACGTACATACATATATATATATATATATATATATATATATATATA
>NC_068981.1:68292410-68293328 GCF_001194135.2 Octopus bimaculoides
TATATATATATAGTACACACACATACACACACACAAACACGCGCGCACACACGCACACACACACATACACACGCACACACACACGCACACAACTACTCCACTCCACAGTTAACTCATTCTTCCATACGTCTTTTTATTTCAGATCCTTGTTGCGGCACGTTCTTGTTTCAAATATCATAAAGTATAAAACATTGTTAAGCGTATAAGACCATCAGTGTGCACGTATAGTTATCTTGACCTGTGAAATTCTGCAACGTCTTGGTGTATGAAAGTATGCTGCCTCCATTTTTTTTTTCAGTGTATTTGTGGGCATATATGTTTAGTAAGCCTAATATGCGTGTGGTATATATTTTCTATGCCTAAGTATAATTAATGTATATGTCTATTTTCTTACCACATTGTTTTACACAACCTCCCTACCTTCACTTCATCCCGACCTCACAAATCAAGACCCACTTTTAATGTTCTTTCCTTGTGGAAACAGAGACATATAGAATCTCAGTTAAAGACATACGCCAACGGACACAAGCAAATATTCATTCACACACATACACACAACTTCACGCACAATTGATCACACGCACCCATTTCTCTCCTATATTTAAGAAAACATGTACTGCAATATTATGCAGAAAGGAAAATGTTCATTTTATCATTGATTGCAATGTTTTCAAGCGTTCAACAGCTGCTGCATTGCAACGTGCTTACATACTGTGGTGTTATCAACGGTAGTGAATCATCAGAGCGTGTTATTCTGGGAGAAAAATATACATAAATCACTCACACAACCGAATACAGAAGTATTCGCATGTATTTTACAGATAGAAACACATACAGAAACCTGCATTTGCAAACGTGCGCGAGACATACACACATGTGTATGTAATATATATGTAAATTTACAAATATATATATATA
>NC_068981.1:68293502-68298812 GCF_001194135.2 Octopus bimaculoides
TGTGGGTGTGTGTGTGTGTGTGGGTGCGTGTGTATATGTATGTATTTATATTTATATACATATGTATATATGTATTAATATATATATATATATATATATAAAGAGAGAGAGATATATAGATATATAACGATATATATATATATATATATATATATACATGGATATACATATATATGTACACGCACATACACACACACACACGCACGCACACACACACACACACACACACACTCATATGCTTACATATTCATGTATACATGTACATCACTTTTGTGCTGCTATATCTATAATTCATAAGAATAAAAGTAGGAAGGCAGAAAATCATTAACATCTGCTTGCTGCATCTTACAAATGTCAAACTTTATAAATATGAACTATCAAATTCAGGTGCTGCAAAATACGTACATAATGAATAGCAGCAATATTGAAAATTCTTCAAAGTAAATACATTGCTATCTCTATGTGGGGGTAGTTTCCTTCGGCAGATGAGCTCTTCGTTTCGCGTGAATGTGTCTGGTTTTTGTTATATCAGTGTACTTTGGTTAGCGTAGCTTAATCTTCTAAGCTGTATATTCCCTTGTTAGATTATAATATAGCATGAATTAAAGATTTCAGGTAAGCATAAATAATTTGCTGTATATTTATGCACAAAAATCCGCATTGAGTTGTATCATTGTATATCTCTCAACGCATGTATATACATATTCTCATTATTTCCATATTCTTATATTGTCAGAGGTAACAAACAGTAACCGCACATACCCACATAGGCACTTATAGAATACAACCACGCACACACTAAGTGAAATATTTCCACTAGTATTGTGTGTATGCTTGTGTGTGCTTACACACGCACACACACACAAGCATGTACACATACTCACATATATACATGTGTGTATGTGTTTGTGTATTTCTGTGTGCATATATAAAGAACACGTGTGGGCAATGTTTCCAACATCATGGCATGTGCGCACAATACTAAAACATAGTAGTCCTTAAAATAAACATAATATTGGGAAAGTATTTTGAAGTGTATAGAAATTGCTTCCGTAACTTTTAAGTAAAAGATTCTACTAAATAATATTTAGAAAACTCACAAAACAATGATAACATCAGCATTTCATCGATAGAGAAACATTTTTCTACTATAACGTCATGTGCATTTTTATGACATCTGGATTCGTCTTATCGTATGCTTTGTCAGTGAATGTATGTGCGCGTGATTCATATTTGCTTTACACGACAGCGCTCACAGACGTCCTCTCCAACTCGAAAGTAGAGTATGTCTTTCACTGGAAGAGCAGCATTATTTGCCATCCCTCGTTCAGGATATTGTTACGAGTCTTGACTGACGTGGTGGGCTGATCTGTCAATTGACCGGCCTTGTATGTAGTCCTGCGGAACCATCCCTACCTGGCCAGCCAGGTGGGAGGGATGGTTTCGTCGCCAACCACGTCGTCATGAAACACAGCGTAATAGTATCAGAAGCCCTGACTTTATTGACTTGACATTTACCTCTGATAGGTGTGACTGTTATATTCATTAGTAGAAGATTGTTTCATATATATCCGGGGCACTCTTTGATAATGTTTGCATCATTTTTCGTTTAAACATATATAGATTTTTACGATGTAAGCTGGATTAAAAATTACATTCATAAACTACATTTAATTCAATGGGATGGTAGAATTGTAGTGCATTGGAAAATTGTCCTGGGGTATTTTTTGTCACTTCTTGCGTACTGATTTTCAATCGTACCATGCTCAAATTGGCATTTCATCTGTAAAATAACCAGTGGAATACAGCGGCCAGTATCGACTAATCCCATGCACCAAAGTACTAGCATTGTGTTTACGCTAGAAGCATTTGTTAGACGATTGTCAGATTATATTTTTCTCTCCTTACAATTTCTTTTGAATGTTTTCAAATAATTTGCCCGACAAAATTGTCAACATTCTCTTTTAGTAATATACGATATTAAATCTTAAGAATTCATACGGCTTATCAGTAGCAAAGTTGTATCACTACAGAATATGAAAGCTTCCATACATCAAAGCTATATTATCAAAAGTCAATTGAGTATGACTATTTGGGAACCAGAATAAGTAAGTTTATTTCACTTAGCCTGTGTTACTATCCAATGAAGTTGGACAATATATCTGGCATTTGTTATTACCGCAATCATGAATCTGAAAATGATCGTATGAAGCATGATTATATAATCTAACTAAATAACCAACTAGATGAAAAGTTAGGAAACTTTCACGCTTACAATATATATCCGTGACATATTTCGGACATTCGGATTTAAAGGAACCATTGCGATTGAGAAATCCATTAATATGTAAATTCTCTTGAATGCTTTGCTATTTCCAGAGAATGTAACGAGCTTATTTTGGACGGAAAATACGACATGGAATCGAATAATGTCTCATTACAGGTCTACATTGTTTTAGGTTTCTTCCTAACCCATACTTCTTCGGGTGTCTATTTACCTCACCCGCCCCGCAGTCTCCCGTTTCCCCTCACCTACCACCCCAGTACCTTACATCTTCAACGCACCATTCTCCCAGTCTTCCACGAACTCCAGTTCGACCCCTCCACTTCGCACATCTTCCCTAACCGACTTCTCCCCTCCTTCAAACAAGCCCACAGGCTACGCGACCTCTTGGTCTACAGCTTCTTCCTAAACAAACCTCCCAACCCAGATCATTCCCCTCCTCCCGACCACGCTGTCGCACTTGCCCTTACCTTTTCAGCACCATCCTCCACACAGGCACCCATTATCGACCTTATCATATCACCGACTCCTTCACCTGTACTTTTAGCAATGTCATCTACTGCATCTCCAGCTCCCTCTGCCCTTCTTTATACAACAGGCAAACGAGGCACCTCTTGGCTGACCGGTTAGCGGAACGCCTCCGAGACATTCAACTCGGCAATGACACCCCTTGCCCTTTCACAAAGGCCATCCAGACACCCGTCTTCGCCGTGAACAGGGATTAATCTTCTCTCTTCGCTCCTTTGCGTCACCTCCCCTCTTCAACTCTCCTCCCCTCTTCATCTAACCCTCCTCCTCTCGCCTCGCTTCCTCCGACACCTACTTCCTCCCACCCACCTCTCCTCTCTTGCTCGACACCTACTTCTCTTCACTCCTATCCACCTTCTCCCTTGCCCCTCTCCCTTCATCGTCACCCCTCCTTAGTAACCCCACCCTAGTAAATGCAACCTCACTTTCCCTATCTATCCCATCACACCCCACCGCATCCCTTACACCCGCTCCCACGTGCGCCACTGCAGCCCCACCCTCATCCTAACCTACACCCCACACTTGCTTTCCCCAATCTCGCCTCTCCCATATGCCAACACCACCACACCTCAAACCGCCACAGCACACACAACCACACCGCACACCACCATATCACACAATACCACATCACACCACCACGCACACACTAGCACTGACCACTTCCCAGCACCCTCACCAACATCCATGCACCTACACATGCACACACGCACACGTCAAAGTCACCAGCCCTCTTCCACACGCACATAGATGCTTTCTTATACACGCGCACGCGCACTTTCGTTTTGGATCACGACTACTTTATTATATCTTCTAGAATGAATTTTAGATATCTATATATGATTAACTTTTGAGCAAATGAAGGGTCTATTTGTATTTCCTCATATTGGATTAATACAATTCATACTTTCAAACTTCGAGTATTAAAGCAAGGAGTTTAATTGGTTGATGATTCTAATGATTTTAGTGTCAGATAGCAAAGAACTGTAAGTACAGTGAGGTGAAGGCTTTTGTTTTTAATTTATAAGACAACAATGTCATAAAACTAATGAGAGCCTTCTGTAATGTGCATTAGTGCCTCTCTCGTACTAGTTCAGCAAATGATAATTTGTTAAAGGAAAATCTCCGGCATTCGTAGATTCTAAAAGAAACTCTGAGAGCTAAACGACGGTATTTTTAAATAAATGCTATTGAAAATGCACCGCCTTATGTCTCAGAAATCAAAGCTTATTTTAGTACAAGAAATGATCCCTTTCTGTGTTACTGCTTTCTTTAATAACACTTTGCCGATTATCAGTATTTAGTCTATTCTTTCAAGAAAAAAAAAAGAAAGAAAACAAAAATCCTCAAAAAAACCAACATAACCAGGTGAATCACGAATGCATATATATATGTGTGTTTGCAGCGTGTGTGTGTGTATGTGCGCGCGTACGTATGTATGTGTGCTTCTCTGTGTGTATTGACAAGTAGAATGAATCTGATTTCCGTATTTAGTGTCTTTACTAAACATTCTACATTCACATTCTCCTGGGTCAATTTTGATTTTCATTCCTCTAGTTTTCAAGTCATGAAACACATTGGATTTTATCTACTATACGCACTTTTGTTCTACAGAGAAAAAAAGTCAGTAGTTATTACTCATACGAGCACTCCAAATTGAGAGTCACTATTAATGACTTTATATTATATTATCGGATGAAAACTATATTTCTTCTGATACTAATGTACATATATATATTTTTTTTACTCTTCAAAATATTTTATTGATTTTTTTACCCGAACATCCGCAACATAATGGAACATGAAGTGCGCTTTGTTTAGTGCTTATTAATATCTGGTTATTTTATCTTGTGTGCAAATTTGTTTTGTATTTCATTATTTCTACTGTTCCTTGTATCTTTTGTATTTTCTGTAATGGTTGTTATTGCTTATTTTAAGTGAATGTCTACCATTTTTATGTTACCTTTTTTGAATTTACTTTTCAAAATTTTCCAATATTTTATTCTATTCTCACTTCAAGTTCGATCAATGGTAATTTGCCTCAATACTAATATATGCCGTTTCAAAACGCAAAACAGCACGCATGCATACATACATATACATACTAAGATATATGCGCATAGATGGGTATACATAGCCCTAATTTTCATCTCTTTCCCTTATATGGACTAAATGTTCAAATGTATCTGGTTATATTGCTTATGTGCTTTATATGTATGTATTTACATACGAACTTAGAATATGTACATACAATACATAATGAAAATGTTTCTGCATTTTGTTCTGTGTGAAACAATGTGCTAATACATAAATATACTAGAAAAAATAGAGTAGAGTGTCTTAGTATGAAATATGTGGGTGTGATATACCTATCGAGAAACTGCGAACGAGAGTTAGAGTAGGAGGGAAAGAGAGAGGGGAGAGAAATTGGAATTGGTGGACGGAAACTGAAAGAATCATATCGTATATATATGTGTATATATATATATATATATATATAT
>NC_068981.1:68299096-68300892 GCF_001194135.2 Octopus bimaculoides
TGCCTGTGTGTGTGTGTGTAGATGCAGTTGAATAAGGTACTGAAGTTGAGGCACCAAGTCTGTCCAGTATAGTCCAAAGCTCGACGTTAGCAAATGAGTACAAGGATGTCCAGGTATTAGAAAAAAAAAGGCCGTTTCAAGTGGCTCCATTTAATCGATCAATGCAGACATTACATCAATTTGCAATAAAGCGCTCACTTCGGACGCATAAGACCATAGAGATTGCCACCATATATTGACCCTCAGTATTCTCTTCTGCCACTCTAAATCGTAGTAGGCTTTAGGTATTTTTTCCCTAAATTCATTCTGATACAATAATAGCATAAAAGAAACAATGTATTCTAGTTCCCAGTACTGATGAAAAATTGGCGAAAAGATTACAAAGGAGTATCCCGTTTGCAGGAAATCTATATGGTCAAAAGCATCCTAGAAGAACGGTTTATTTCAAATTGAAGTAATGTTTGCATTCATCGATTAAATGGAGTCGCTTGAAACAGCCGTAATGCAATGATACCTGGACATCCTTGTTACTCATTTGCTTTATATAGTTTTAGAAAAAGACAGCCTATCGTTCTTAGTAAGAGACAGTTAAAACCTTACTTGAAAAAATTATTAACAAAGGCAAAGTTTGACATATGCCATAACGACCAGTCATTCACTGTATCTAAATGCAATGATAGCCGATGTGGCACATGCCAATTCATAAACACCGGCCAATATATGAACACAAACACGGGAAAAAATATTCAGAAAAGCAGGTATGAAGTGGAAAAGCAGAAATGTAACTTACTACATCAAATTCTCGAATTGTGAAGAACTATATGTGGATCAGACTGGAAATGCAATATCAGAACATTTACGTGTGCACCGACAGCAAATTAGAGACAGAGATGTCCTTCAGATACCGTTGTGTAACCATCTAGCAACATGTGTTCGGAAATTATTTACAATATTTCCATTCTATAAACTACACAATCCAAGAGAAATTGAATAAAAAATCAGAGAAAAGAACATTATTAATAAATTCCGACAGAAGCTAAATAAACGATGATACTAATACTTAGAAGTACTATTCTACTGCTATGACCACTACCACTAACAACAACAATATTAAAGGTGCTCATGATGACGATAACTGGAGAATACTAGCTAAGTCAAGAGAAAAGTCAGTAAAAATAATCTTATTTTGGGGTTTAAACTTTTATCACATCTACTCCTACCACCTATAGTCCTACCACCTATAGGTGGTAGCAGCACTACCGCCACTACCAACAACAACAACAACAACAACAGCAACAACAACAACGGTGACGACGACGATGGCACAAATAATACAGGAAATGATAATAATAGTGAAGATAATTGAAATGTAAAAATCCCTGGGAAACGTTGTTCAAATCATTTCTACAAATAGCCCAACCGTGACGCCTAAACCAGACACCAATCAACTTAAGAGATTTAGTAAACTGCACACTGATTGGGCAGACAATAGTTTCCAGAAATTAACATTCTGGAGCCTATACAGATGTATTTAAGGCACACAGTTGAGCCCTCTAACTACAGATATAAATTGTAAAACATAACGGCCGCCACTACTAAGTTAACACCTGTAGATTGCATAGTTTAAAGCATGAAAGTAATAGTTCAATCAGAATGGGCATTTAATATTCTATCATTTCATTATTTTTTAATATCGTCCATTATAGTGATATAAGATTGTAAACAAAACGTGAAAATCAAAGTTAGAATCTCTATGAGTAATATATTTTTCCATCACGATCATACTTACCCGTACA
>NC_068981.1:68301838-68302657 GCF_001194135.2 Octopus bimaculoides
TATATATATACATACATACATACATACATACATACATACATACATACATATATCAAGATAAGCAACAAGGATATCCGGGGGTAATGCAGTACGTTCGTTTCCAGCAACTCCATTTAATTGAACAATGCAATCATTTTATCAATTTAAATGCAGAACAATCCTCAGCTGCATAAAGACATACAATTTAAATAAATTAAAACTGTGGCTTCTAAGCTGAAGTGTAGTCAGCATATTCATTCTCTATTCCCTTAACCTTTTATAGATTTTAGGTAACATAATAGTAATTATACTTGTTGCTTATTTTGATTTTAATCACCTTATTTTGAAAGCGTATGGATAATACCATACTAAATACTGGTGCCTCAATTTAAGTACCTGAGTCTATATATGCATACTCTTTTACTCTCTCTCTTTTACTTGTTTTAGTCATTTGACTGCGGCCATGCTGGACCACTGCCTTTAGCTGGGCAAATCGCCCCCAAACTTATTCTATCGGCCTCTTTTGCCGAACTGTTAAGCTACGGGGGCGTAAGCACACCAGCATCGGTTGTCAAGCGATGGTGAAGGTACAAACACAGACACACAAACATAAACACACAAACACACACACACACACACCCACACACATACATACATATATATATATATATATATATACATATATATATATATACATATATACGACGGGATTCTTTCAGTTTCCGTCTACCAAATCCACTCACAAGGCTTTGGTCGCCCCGAAGCTATAGTAGAAGACACTTTCCTAAGGTGCCACGCAGTGGGACTGAACCCGGAACCATGTGGTTGGTAAGCAAGCTA
>NC_068981.1:68303396-68307071 GCF_001194135.2 Octopus bimaculoides
ATATATATATATATATATATATATATATAATACGAGGTATTTTATCCTGAAGAATATTTTAGTACTCGTTTCAGTCATTGTGACGTTTTCAACTTAGAGTAAAGCATGAAAAACAATTAAATTATGAAAAAACTAAATGAAATATTTCAAATGTTCGGAATGAATTCGTGTGAATTTTTGAAGACATCGGTTTCAATATTTGCGTGGGTGTTATTCGTAGGCATTAGTGATCGTGTCAGTTGTGGTGGAGGTATTCAAAAGGGCTTTATATTATGTGATAAAGAATAACTCTCTTCTAATGCGCTGACTACAGGTTGTACCACCCCAGAGCAAGTTAATACCTATAATAGTTTCTCCGATGCACATGTGAAGTTGTTTTTTCACTGTAAAACGTTGACCCTGTTTGAAAGAGAACTCCGATCCCTCTCAATTACATTGACACATATAACATATATAGGTCATATATATGTGGTGCGGTGTTATGTGTGTGTCTGTATATATGTACATATATGTATAAATGCATACGTGTGTCTTGTGTATGCTTGTACCACACCGTCTCTTGACAGCCGGTGTTCGTCTTCTTACGTCCCCGTGACTTTCGTTTCAATAAAGGAGACCGATAGATTCTTAAGAAACAGATTCGATTGGTTCGACTAAAATATTCTAAGTTGGTACCTCCAACATGGCCGCAGTCTAATGACTGAAAAAAGTACACGACAAAAAAAGAATATTGTTGTACTCTATTGGAAAAGAGTTTTATTCACCAATTATATTTACACACAGCAATGATAATTGTTTACTTTTGTTTTCTTATTTATTATGTGCAAAGTACTTACTCTGCAGCTTAGAATGTTCTTGTTTGACACTTTTATTGCTGCGAAATAAATAACTGAAGTACCTTCATTATTAATATTGTTGTTATTATTGTTGTTGTTGGTATCATCATCATCATCATCATCATCATCATCATCATCATCATCATCATCATCATCATCATCATCATCATCATCATCAATATTATTATTATTATTATTATTGTTATTATTATTATTATTATTATTATCATTCTTATTATTATCATTATCAATAGTATTATTATTTTTAGTATTATTATTATTATTATTATCATTCTTATTATTATCATTATCAATAGTATTATTATTTTTAGTATTATTATTATTATCAATATTATTACTATTATTATTATTATTATTATTATTATTAATATTATTATTGTTGTTGTTATTGGTGTCGACATCATTGTTGTTTTTGTTGCTGTTGTTATTCTTGCTTTGTATATCATGAAGTGTTTGTAGCAGTTGAATATTTCGGTACATCGGCTATTATTCCGACGTGTTTTTGACAATTCTTTTAATGAAATACAAGAAAGTTAAGTTACATGGACATACCACAGGTATGGACATACACCGGCCCTGTCAAATATAATTCAGCTTCCAATGAATTTCGACTCTTTCAAAAAAAAAGATAAATGAAATCCGTGTAGTGTTATAAATATTAACTCTGCAGAATGAATTCCCAGAAAATATGCAGAACTTCACAACTACGAACTTTTAGATAGTATTTATGAAGTATATCAAGTTATGAACTTGACATTTTAGCACCATCCACCATTACATCAATTGATATACGTCGCAAATACTCAAAAACTCATGCAAATAAGTATATCTATTAATTTAGCAAGTGTATTCCTGCCGGAAGTCAGGGAGGTCTGCAGTACTGTGTCAGAAATTGAAAGATGATTAGTGAAATTAAAACTGCTGCAAAACTATTTTGTTATATCTTAATATATTGAGCATGCGAACCAGACTGCAATATAATCTGATGATTCCTCATTATGAATACAATTTTAATCAAAATGTATCATATGCCTCTGAATAAACATTTCATTATTTTATATATATTTTATAGAAATGAAAATATTTAGATAAGAAGTATTGACAAAGAAAACCAAGTTTTCCGTCATAGTAATTACAGTTGTTGAGACTAAGAACAAAACGCTTGAAACATAGCAGAATTCGAAGAAGAAGTTTTTGCTGTAGCAACATTGGAAAATATACTGTGTTTTCAACTCAAAATTATATTTACAGGTAAAAATATTCCGTGAGGGTTTCAGAATTATTTTACAAATGGAGTAGGATTTTGATTTAGCATTCCATGAACGTTGCATGCAGAATGTTTAAGCGAATAATTCAAATTGCATTATAGTAGTGAGAACATGAATTATAGGCGCATTGGGAGAAATGTTACAAGTCGTAATGCAGAATTATTAATGTAATGCAACTTGAAATATTATTTAAGCGCTGCAGAATGTTCCACGAGGGAAATGACGAGGTATTTGCGAAGAACATATGATATTCATAGAACATTAAAAATTAAATATATCTAGAAATACACTAACGGTTTGTAAGCTGATAGTATGAAAAACAACGACTTCTATGAAGAATATAGTATGGCAATTAATTTAGAAATATTTTGTATGTATTTGTTTGTGTGTAAGATCGTGTGTATGCTAGTATGCGTTTGTTTGCCGTCGAATTAATGATACGTGCAGAATTGTCATAGCCTGATATTATACGACGTAGTGGGCGTCAACTTTTTCAGACATCGCCATGATATAATAATGGTGAACTCCTAGATGAAAGCAGTTCAACAAAGAATCTAGGTAGAAATTTAAAAAAATTACCCTATCAGTCGTTCTACTTAAATAGTTATTTCTAATTATCAATATATATTTGAATGATGTAGTGTTATAAATGTTAGACGAACATGATTTTAATCAAAGTAAATTCATACATTTTTCCATATATACAGCTATCAACTCTTCAAACTCATTCCTTCCTCTACGTCAGCACAATAGGCTGCTACGAGAATGACTTCTACTTATGCCATGCATTAATATGGAAGCACCCGCGGAAAATTTCTACTAACACTAAATCAGTTTTGGACACGATACACATTTCTTACACACACAGCATACTTATATACATATCTGTATGTATATCGCACACACACCATCATACATACACATATGAATGCAAGCATGCAGAGATACATACGAACTTACATAGTATTTATGCTGAGTATATTATTTATCAATGTGATATGTGACATTGCACTTTATACTTGCTTATAGAAACTGTCTTAAGTTCATGCAATATTGAAATGTTTGTCTAATATATAACTATTCAACATAATTGTTGAAAGGTGATATTAATATTTTCTAGCATTCTTGGTCATATACTTTCCAGAAAGCACGCTGTATTAAGCGATCGGAGAAAATAGATTAATTTGCCCTTATACAGTTTCTTCAAATCTTATTGGAGTACAAAAATTTTGTATTAAAAAAATCTTGTATCACTCATCATATTTTTCCGACAAAAAACATGATGAGTAAAATTATAGTAAAATATATCTAGAACAAATTATAAGGCAACATATTAAGCAAACACATTATTGTAATATCTTAAAATTCCGAAAGAATTACAGTTTTCAAACAGAATTGAAATAATGAAAATGTTGATGCAGATATCAAACGAAAGGGAACAGGAATTTCTTTAGAATGCTACCGTATAAAGACAAAGAGAAAGAGAAACCACATGGCTGTTAAGATAGCAATTCCATCGTGTATTGTGTTTCGGAGAAACGAAAATATTC
>NC_068981.1:68309187-68310413 GCF_001194135.2 Octopus bimaculoides
TATGTATGTATGTATGTATGTATGTGTGTATGTACGTATGTATGTATGTAAGTGTGCATGCACGCATGTATATATGTATGTATGAATCTCTCTCTCTCTCTCTCTCTCTAATATATATATATATATATATTTAAATCCCACCATATATTTAGATATACGTACATGCACTGCGATTTCCTCTTTTTAGTATAGGAATGTATCTGCAGGTATATGAATGTTCAAAAATTATAGCCTGTAATAACGAAACAAAAAAATCGATAGGTGTATAACGATTTATTTAATATTTGGTTATAACTACTCATTTAGCGTTCAAATCTGTGAACTAGTGTCAATTTAATGGCTTATTAATTCATTAATAGACAAACGTTCAAGAAGATGAAGTGAATAAAGATTCTTAAATTTCTTTTAACAAAAATTATCTCCTTATTATTATTATTTTAAAATTGAAGTATTTTAATCTGTATATTGCACGTTGCAATGCACTCAATCACCAACTTAGAAACTTATACACACACGTATTTTCAAATATCTATAAACACATTGCACCGACGATTTAGACGCTCAAAATTCCAAGGAATGTTTAACAAATATTGTATAATGCTCTGAAAGTTCTCGTAATCTGTCTCTAGATTTTCCTCTGCTCTGTTATCTGGTCCACAAGACAATAATTCATGAGAAACTTGACTCTCCATAAATGAGTAGAGCAAAAAAATTCACAATCTCCAAATACTCTATTAAGAGCATAGTGAAACATTGAATGTTTCAGATTCAAGAAAAGACATTTCATTTATTGCTAATTATCATTTATTCTGCAGAAGAATGAGATGTCTTCAATAAGTCTAAAGAAAAAACACCTGAGACACGCAACTATATTGTATATAAGAATATTCTGTGTTATACGGAAACATTTTTGTTGTGACATTTCTTTATTGTTTTGAGACATTAATCGAGATGCGCGATTCTTCAATTTTACAATATATTTAAATAATCATTTGATATATACAGGAAGTATTGTCGATGTGTGTGGCGGAGAACCATGATTTGAAAACACATATCACTAAAAGATCTAAGAGATATGTGTCCCTAAAAATAACATATTTTGAATGTGTGTCGTTAGCCAGCTGGAGGAGATGTCTTCCTGAGGCTATAAACACCAGTAGCACTGTCCTGTATAGGACACCACACTTAGTTGGCAAATATAAATTACGGTTCCGTAGTGCTACTGT
>NC_068981.1:68310423-68313155 GCF_001194135.2 Octopus bimaculoides
TATATATATATATATATATTTATATTTATATATATATTACCACAATCCTAAACAGGCTTGTTCGGGGAAAATCCCTCTATAGTATTTGAGCTTTTGACATGCTAAAGCTATAACATCAATAATATATTTTCTGTTTATCTAAACACACGTGCGCGCATGCACTCACATTTATGTATGAATGTATAATGAATGACATGGAATAATTTTGCTAGAGTGAAGGCATTCCTAAAATAAGTATATGCATTACTCATTTCACGTAATTTTCAGTATGGCAGTTTTTACAATAATATATCATTTAACTGCATAATAGTACATAAGATCGGCCATTGGACTTTTGGCATGTACTCAGTTGTACAAATATATGGTGAACTGGTCATATTTAACTTACTTATTCATCAAACCATGCATTCTTATTTTCTAACTATAAGGTGCAATATATGTTTACCATCTGTGGAAATCTTTTCTCCATTGACATTAGCATTTAATGCTTAATTTCATGATTTCATTAAACGCTCAGATTCTCTTTGAGGAAGAATTATAACTTTGCAGAAATTTCCAAATATCATTTATCCATTGCGTTAAACGTTTAAAACTCTTTCATCAGAGTTGATGAGCAATAATTTATTTTATAGAAAAAAAATATTGTCTGAGCGAAGTTTAACTATGTTACTTTCATGCTTTTCTGCCTAAACCAGATTGCATCACTGATTAAGAGCACGATTTTAAAGCATTAATACGACTAGTCTCATATGAGTCTAAAAACCATCAACACGTGTTTGATACGATATAATGAAACACAAGGCGGCAACGTGGCAGAAATGTTAGCACTCCAGGCGAAATGCTTAGTGGTAGTTTGTCTGTCTTTACGTTTTGCGTTAAAAATCCACCGAGGTCGACTTTGCCGTTCATCTTTTCGGGATCGATTAATTAAGTACCAGGTGCGTACTGGAGTTGATCTAATCGACTGGCTCCCTCCCCCACAATTTCAGGCCTTGTGCCTAGAGTAGAAAATGATACAATGAAACACAACATTTGTGATGTAAATATTAATATTAAGGTGTAATTTAAGGAACTGTTGTGTTGGCGCTACATTTGATCAGTTAAGGTTGGATAATAGCGTGACAATGATAAGCCTTAGGCGTTGTAATCGATATATCTCTCCATGGATATGTGACACAGGATAAACAGAGCTCGTGTTCATATATATATACACATACATACATATATATTCCTAAATGAATATTTACAATTTTATGATTGTAAATACTATAAATATACACCATAAAGTATGTTACGAGCCATAAGACATTCCGTTTCAAACATTCCTCTCACCAAGTACTTGTTTCACTTCCTTTCGTGAAGAAGTATTCCTAGAACATTTGTTTGGTTATTAGAAATTGCAGCCGCCATTTAAAAAGGTTTGTAACTTAAGCAATCACGACTAACATATTGTAATACCACGTATTTATATAACATAGCTAATAATAATTGCCTCATTATTCTAATGATACAGTGTTATGAGAAGAGAATACAAGTATCAGATTTGTGTGCGATTGAGTTGTAAACCAAAATGAAATGCAAATATATAAGTTTGATACAATTACAAAGTAGTCAAGATCTGACGTCATACAGAATTTGCCGCAAGCGTTAGCTAATCTTTCTTAAATCTAATGACCAGCAACGTTTTGTTAATAGAGAACAAATCACACTTTTTCAACAAGTGTTGCTGGCATACTAGGAAATATTTCTACTGTCATCTCACTGTCTGTCACAAAACTTATGCTTCATAATCACCAAAATATTTAGAACGTATTATACTAGTGCGCGAATTGCGGTTAATGGCCAAAAAATACGGACATCGATAAAGATGCTATAGTTATATTTTAATGAAAATGACAATTTTCAAAAGATGATATAAGAGTAAAGTGTATAGCAGTAAATTAAATCCTACTTTGTGCAACTATTAGATGTTTGAAGTAAAGACTAGTGTCGATTGAATAAAATGCTATGTTGACATAGTAAACATAATGTTAATTCTAAAATCATAAAGTGAAGATCCTGCGTGGAGTCTAGAGCTAATATGGGTGGCTAATTACCTCATGCTAATTAGATAGCTATGTAATCAACAAAAACATAACCTTTGATTTCTGCTTCTATATCAAGTGACAACTATGTGAATATATTTTTTTAAAAATCGGAATAATTATGCTAAGAGGAAAAAATAAAGACTAAAGTTTTTTTTTTTTTTTTTTTTCTGGGCATCATGATGAGACAGTCAGAGGATGATTCATTCTATGAACAGTAAATTAAAAACAAGCAAAAAATATTTTTGTCGTGATTCATTAATCGATTAATTCAGTATATTCATTTTCCCTCATACATCGATGCATTCGTATAAAAACACACACACGCATACAGACAAAAGCGCATGTATGCGCGCACAGTACCGCATATATTAAATTATGCACACTTAGACGCACGTATGCATATGTGCATTTTTCTACATACCTACATATATCGCTCTGCCTTGATATGTATATGTGTGTGTCTGTGTGTGTATTGACACGCACACACACAAAGACACACAAGCACACACACATGCATATACATATATTAAACGCACTTTATTACCTACGTATGAAGAAAGGTGTATTTTTGTATACATACTCACACACACACACACACACACATACATATATATATATTGTATATATATATATATATATATATAT
>NC_068981.1:68313715-68319753 GCF_001194135.2 Octopus bimaculoides
ATATATATATATATATATATACATATATAAACATCGTGTGTATGTACACACACAGCCACATGCACACATATATACACACACATATTCAAACACACGGGCACAGTGTTTTTTTCGTGTACCAAATCCATTTTGGTCGGCCCGATGCCATAGAAGTAATCACGTAATGTGACTTAACTTGGCAATATGTTGTCTGGAAGCAAACTTCTTGCCGTACAGCAACATGTATACATTCATGTCTATATATTGATAGATGTAAATGTAGTTATAAAAGTCTATGTACATATATATGTATATAATTTACATCGTATACAGATCCGCACATCTCAAATATAGCGATATAATGAAAACAAATTATAATTGATTAGGTTGTCAACAACAACTTCCCAATGTGCATTGAACTATTGGTGTTAAAATTTGACGCAAATACAATGAAACATACTCGGCAGCAGAAAGTTGTTCACATTACGATTTTGGTATGGTATTATGCAAAATGTTACGCATTACAATATTCTTTATAAATATAAATTAGGCGTGTGCTTGTGTGCATAAATCGGAATTTATATATCAGAAAATAACGTTCATATACAAAGACTGTGATACGCACACAAAATTCACACAACCGCAACCGCACCTATATATGCATATGCAAAATGCACGTAGACGCGTATAAGCACAGACATGTAGAATTATATATCTACACACACGCACGCACACGCACACACACAAATACTGATATATACTCACTCTCTCCATCTCTCTCTCTCTCTACACACACACACATGTATATACATATATATACACACACACGCACATACACAGATACTGGTATATACTCACTCTCTCTATCTCTCTCTCTACACACACATGTATATACATACACACACACACACATGCGCACACACACACACACACACACACACACACACACACACACACACACACACACACATATATATATATATATATATATATAACTTCTTCAACAATTACTTTATATTAATTTATGTTATGGTTATACAGAATGTGAAAATCGTACGTCATGCATCACTATCTTTAGATAGTCTTAAGTGAATATATATAAACTTAAGTAAATAAACATATCTTACTTACCACCAGATCTTCTTTTCTGAGTAAAATCCACTGATAACAGTACAGTCGGTGATTCCCATGTTTCGTCGCCGCACAAGTGCGTTAATTTATTGTAAATTATTATAAAAATCAATGGTAGCACTAATAATTCATTAACAATAATATTATTGTTATGTTACCCAATATAGTTATACATACATGTGTATATATATATATATTTATATTGCTTAGGGTTTACCTTTTTGTGTTATTTAAAAGAAAAATATTTGAATGAATAATTTCAGGGTTACATATGCTAAAATTTTGATTAAAATAATGTTAAAATATCTAACTTATTTTGTATGCTTTTCTTTTTGTTTTCTTTCTTTCACGAGATACTATACCGTACGTCAGTTCTTCTAGCGCGGGACAATGAATGAAGAAAGTCTCATTAATGCCATGTATAAACTGCAGCTTACAACGAGCTTTCAACGCAACAGGCACCTTGGATGATCCATCAAGTCTTCAGTAGGCCACCTGCAGTGAGAAAATGAGAAGGAAAAAAATAGAATATGATGATGAAAATATAAAAATGTGAGAAAGAAATCGAAGAATTTAGAGATGCTAGTTAACAGTGAAATAAATAAATAAATGAAAATGGGAAGGGGTAGAAAGAAGAAATAAATAATATTAAACAACAAGATGCTAGTTGAAGAGGAGATAGAATGCGAATGGTTTACGAAACGACATTTCTTCAAGAACAATGGTCAGTGAAGTTGAAAGAAAATCTGAATGCAGTTTCCTGTATTGCATACGTAAGACCACTGGAGCGCAAAATAGGAATATGAAGCTACTAAAGAGAAAAAAATATTCAGCATTTTAAAGAAAAAAGTCATTGATAGAAACGGTTGTAAATACATTAGTAGTTGTGCTAGTAGAGGTGTAGGTGTTGATGGCACTGCTTGTAATAGTGATGTTTGTTGCCAGTGGAAGGAAACTTTACCGAGGATGTATATTGTATGCTGATATTTGTAGTTCATTTGCGTTTGGATATAGCGTTCCTATGTTTGTTACACGACATCTGAGAAGCACTATATGGTTGGATGCCTTCATTTCTATTTATCCGTGTCCACTCCCACATAATACATCCATGTGTGTGTGTGTAATATCCCGTATGTGAATTATTACTAGTACTAAAAGAATATGAAAGTTATATCGTTCTCTTCACGTTTTAGAAAACTTTGTTTAACCACAGGAAAGTAAATGTTATCCACTGTGGTTTCTTCTAGCAATAATCTATAGGAAATTGTATCACCTTGTACGAAAGAATATGAACTAATGTAAATGTTGTGTTCACACGGAAAAAATTTAGTTGTTCACTGTTTCAGATTGCATACATATATTTTTGACACTAATGAATGAAATATAAAGGGAGTTGACAAAAAATATTCATTTAAGAAACGAGCAGGTGCATTAAAAAAAGAAATTAACGACTAGATGGTGAACGTTTGAAAATGATCAAAGATGCCGATTTTGTACTTTAATATTTGCTTAATAAAGGTTTCGATAAGATAAATATTATTGAAATGATTGTTAAATATATTAACTTCAGTAAAATCATTTGCTACTACAATTTTCTTTCAAATTTGATTTAGAAGCAATTCGAGGCATTTATTCGAAATTGAGCACACGTACACAAGGTATGTGTGTTGTTAGTTCGTGGGTCGGCTGCGGTTTTTAGACGTAAGAGAATATATTCTATATGCGACTGGTGTAAAAAAAACCCCAAAACCCCTCCAAAAAACTGAAAGTAAGTCTGTCAAGCGAGACAACTCACAAGTCCCTTCTCAGAGAAACAGATATTGATATTTCGGCATTGTTTTGACTTATCAATTTCACATACCAGTATGCTTGACTATGACTTACTTTCATGAGATTTTCTCTTGCGTCTATAATCCGCAGCCAACCCACGAACTAACAGCATGCATATCTTGTGTATGTGTTTTCGGTTTTGTTTAGAGTTACCTTTGTCCTAAAGACAAGGACATTATCTATGCCACATGAGATCTCAGCTGTGTTGAAAGTCAATTATGCAGCTGCATATTTCATCATTTGTCAAAACACACTTGTCGTTATTGTAAGCTTTTTTAACATGTCACGCGTTGATGATGGGTGATACAAAACAAACATTCTACACTTGATGTGTAGAATGCCTATTAATATAACATATATCTGCTTCCAGTCTTCTATATCTCTTTTCAGCGAACAGGCAGCATTGTTATCAAGCACGGGAAAATACTCGGCGACATTTCTTGCCTCTTTACATACTGCGTTCAAATACCGCCAAAGATTACTTTGACTTTGACTTTATCATTCCGGGCTCGAAATGATAAGCAACTCTTGCGAACTAGTTTCCATGTAATTGATTAGCCCCCTCATACGAAATTTCATGATTTGTCCCTATATTAGGAAGAAGAACTTTTGCATTTTCGTCAGAGTGTTTAGGATTTAAAAAACAAATAAGGAAATTATAGTACATAGTCAATGAACGATAACTTAATATCTCATTGTATTTGCCCTTCTAATATTGAAACACAAGAATGGAAACTGCTAAAATAGGACAACATTGTATATGTATTGCTGCTTAATCCCCAGTCAATATGGCTTCTAACATTCTACTACAGATTAAATGTGTCGATGCAGTATTCCAGAATACTACGTACACATGATGATAATTTAAAATAGTTTTCTTCAAAACATAGAAAGCGTAAGCGACATGAAAAAACAGGAAATTGATTTTTCTAAAGCTATTTCGCGTTTTTAAATAATAACAACCGTTTTCCATACCACCCACTCTAATGGAAAAATTTTAACACTAGTAGACTTTCTGTGAACACTAATACTATTAACTGACATTATATTTCCAACTTGCTTTCAAGGCTTATTTTCAGAACTTAATTACGTGATATATTTTAACATATATTTTATGTAAATGACGTATTTTTTTTGTGTTTCAGATATGAATATGAAAATCAAGAGGTTTCGTACATGATTCATATACATACATACGCACGCGCACGCGCGCACACACCCCCACACCCACGCACCCACATACACACACACCCACAAACACATATATGTATATACTTATGTGTGTGTTCATGAGTGTGTGCGGTGTGTATTATATATATATGTTACATATATACATATATATATATATATATATATATATATATATATATATATATACATATATATATATACACATATATATATGTATACACCCCCCCCCACACACACATATATATATATATATATATATATATATATATACAGAGTTACATATACACACACATATACTAGTGCGCACTCGGGATCCTTAATACATTTTGCATTAATTTGATTTCATTGCTATAATGTATTTTCATAAGTATACATACGGTATGCATGTGGTAGGAGCGTGGGCAAGAAAGCCCCACTCCTACCCCCACCCCGCAAAGGACATTCAAAAAGATAACAACAAGCTTCGCTTTCATCGTTGTTACGGTTGAGGGCGCTTTAACTGATCCTGCTTACGCTCTTCGTCAAACAATTTTGCCTCTCATCTTCAACAGATGTTGCGGAAACAAAGTTTGTCGGGGATGATTGTGTATGCGGAATCATGGTAAAGATGCAGAGAATATGCCAGTTCGGTTCTTCTTTCTCCCTTCTCATGGACGATCTGTCGGAGCCATCGAGCTTGTTCAATCTTTGCGCAAGTGATGGAGGCTGAGGGATGTCCTGCTATTCTTCGTGTACCACGTCGGTCGACGCATATACACTTCTACGCGGCTGAACGTTGTCATCGCATTGCACTGAAAATCTGCAATTAATTTCAGTCTTTCACATAGCTTGAGATCCCAGAGAAATCTGATTACTGACTTCTATTTTCCCTTGGAGCGGCATTCTTTTTCTGTAACATTTGCATGGAAACTGGAACGATCAATATCTCACTTCAGATTCGCAACTAGGGGATTACCACATTTTTACCACGCGTATGCTCAAGACTTTGCGTGCAACCTACAAAAAAGTTTTGGTCAGAGTGCGGACAAATTCTTCACTTCCTCTCTTATGTACGTGTCTATGTATGCATATATATACATATATGTACGTACGTATATGGGTATTATAAGTATGTATGCGTGTGCGTTTGCGTGTATGCTATAGGTCAATCAAACAATAACATAAAGTAGACCTTGTTACTTGATTTTATGATATTTCAGAACAAAACTAAGAGAGCCGCCGAAATTCACATATGTTTCACGTATTTATGGCGCAGCTGTCGGAGAATATCATTTCCCGTTGCTGAAACACATACAAATCAAGCGTATCTGAAACAAATAAAACTTTAGCCTATAGAAATTATTATCGAAAATTAATCTCTGAATACTATGATCTAAATAGGTTTACAATACCAGCATATCCCATAACCTATGAAACCCATGGGCTATGATCATAGTATTTTTGAGCTACTTGTATCCGACAAAGTAAGGAATCATAACTTCGATTCTGATTACAAAATTTAAGTAACGCCGAGCATTCTAACTCGGAAGGGTATAGCTGACAACCTAGACTACAGACACAAATTCGGTCTCTTACAAATTTCAGTTTAACGAAGCATCGCCAGAAGCGATAGCTTATGGAATATATATTACTAGCTTCAGCTCTAGCGATGCGTTCATGCTGGAGCATCACCGTTAGCTTTCCTACTCTTGTTAACTAAATTTCATGTGATATGTGACATTTGGTGTATGAGGGAGTTTATTGTTACTGCCTTCTTTTGCGTTGCTTCCTATGCGAAACTCTTGACAGAAGGAGATCTAGTTTTGTACTGAAGACGTTTACATCCACACTATGTGGGACTCCTGGGCTTCGTAGAAGGACGCTGTGAAGCAGTATGCGCTTCAAACTTTAGCTGTTGCATTATCTGG
>NC_068981.1:68320595-68322365 GCF_001194135.2 Octopus bimaculoides
ATATATATATATATATATATATATAGGTATAAACAAGCTTTGATTCTTACTTAGGCACTAAACAATATATATACATCAATATGTGGGCTGCTTAGTATGAGCAAAATGCTTTTTATTTGAAGATCCATCCCTGAATAACAAATTAGTTTAGTGTAGCAATACTTCAAATATGATACTTCAAATTACCGAATATTTTATCAAGAAGAAAATAGGTCTTTCAAGGTTCTCTATAACGAAATCACTGTCAGGTTACGAATCTCTCCTAACGACGAGAAAATTGTGAATTATGTCTTGTTTTCTGTGCATTTTTAATGAAAATATAATTGAAAGGTTTTATGCTTTATGACTATATGGTGGAAACATGTTATGCTTTATGAATATGAGGCCCTTTTTTTTGGTTGTTTTATTTAGTTCATCAGGGCAGTTTCCAAGACTATGTTGGAACGTCTTATTTATCGAGGAATAATTGGATAATTCCGCTAAAAATAATACGCCAATGAGAGGACGAATTAATGGCATTTGCAACAAAATTTAGTTGAAGCGTAGTATAAAAAGATAAAATATACCTTCAATTTAGACGACAGTAGTTATTTATAACTAACTTTATTTACTCAATGTATGTTTCTTTTTCATTGGAAGTCTGTTTAACGCATGTATTTCTTATACTCTATTCACCACTCACGCTTCAATTTAGAATCATCCTGCAGTTACCGAATAGTTTTTTCTCTATAATTTACATTACTTTGAACTATAATTCGAGCGGTAGTTTAGAAAGTATATTCTACTACCAATGATACGAATTGTCGCAAGAGTTTGACCGCTGGCGATCTAGTACTGTTCAATGGATATGGCACCCGTTTTGGCAACAGAACATTCTGACACTGTAGGCAAACATACGCACTCACAAACACACACATATTCACGCAGGCTTGTGCACAGAAATGGGCGCAGAAATGTGAAATAGAGAGAGTTATAGAGTGGGGGGGGAGATAGACGCAACGATTTAATAATTAAACAAGATTGATATCAAACTTTCCATCTCCACAAAAACAGAAATATGCTCACATGCATAATCAAAGAGCAGGATAAGAGGACGGTGAGAGAGAGGTGTGAGGAAAAGAGGCGAGTTGGAGAGAGTCATGTGGGAGACTCTCTTAGAAAGAGAGGGAGAGAGATGAGAGGATGCAACAGAATTAGAGAAACATTAAGATGTCCAATATCAGGATCGAGTCAGTGTCGTCAATGAAGCAGCGCTAAAATAGCAGTACAAAATTTTACTATGACACATATATTTCATATGATTTACATTTTGAAATATGCAATGAGATAATGACAGATTCCCTATATATAAGCAACTTATAAACGAGTTCAATGTAGTTAATTTATATAAAATTAAGTTTTCAAATTTCGTTCACGCTCAAATTTTTGATGATAAGGCATTAGTAAAACGGAATTACTTCACACTTTCTATTTTCGACATATCATTTGTATCGTAAAAATCCTAATATATATCACAGTATAACAATTAGTTCCAAAAATGTTAATGCTGGTACCAGATTAATAATATGTATCAGAATACTTATATGTATTGAGACACCGATATTCATCCAAATTCCATTTGATTTTAAAATATATCAGCCGGAGACAGATATTTCGCCGTCTACAATTATTACATCAATCATATTCAATAGCAAATGGTATCATTCAACCATTGCTTTTTACAAATATATACATACGGTATACATACATACATGCATATGTATATATATA
>NC_068981.1:68323383-68324059 GCF_001194135.2 Octopus bimaculoides
ATGAGAAGACATACATAAAACAAAACATATAAATGTGCACGTATACATACATACATACATGCATACATACATATAAAATACCCTATTGATGTTGCTGAAATTCCAACGAAGAGCCTCAGATGTAGGTTAGAAACCGACTCATTCTTTATTTGCTACAAAGTTTGAAATAAAACTTAACCATGAAATATAAAAACATATATATTTAAACACACCCATCCATTCCTCCATCCATCCATACTTACATACATGTAAAATACAAGCAGACGAATTGTTTATATGGTATCACTACAATACTTCATGAAGACATTTCATTGTGTCGCAACATCGTACTTAGAGTTAGGTAAATGTGCATCATTTATAAGATTATGCAATATGTCATGTTTAGCCTTTCAAATGTTCGCTTTAAACCATATGCAGGCAAATATACGGAATGCTGTCAGACTGTCATGTCCAACAACATATATACAGCCAGTTGTCGAAGCAAAACCATTATTTTACAAGCTGTATCAATGTATTATCAATGGCAATATTTCAGTGTGTGTGAAAGCATTTGATTGTGAGCAATGTAAGTACTGTAAGTACTGGGGTTGTGATATATATATTTTTAGAGAGAGAGATAGATAGATAGATAGATAGGCACATACACACATGTATATATATATATATATATACATAT
>NC_068981.1:68324266-68326519 GCF_001194135.2 Octopus bimaculoides
TATATATATATATATATATAATTGTTACTATGACTAGGGTATTAGCAAACACCTATACTGTTCAGCAATGTATGTGTTTCCTAACACCTTAGCCACATTTACTAACAATTATAACTCTTCTTTGAGATTTTTATCCAGTTTTATTCAGCAGTTAATTACAGATTTCGTCTTCAACTGATGCATATTGTGTATTTATGTGCACTTATTGCTAGTTGCATCCTCTTCAAGATGGGTGTTACATGCATTGTTCAAATAGATTCTGTCTCTTCTGGCCCATTTTTACTTTTGAGAACAATTAATACGACTTTAAAATATTATTTCTTGATAATTGACATAGATAGTTCCATAGAAAGACTTTAATGAGACATATTGGATTCGATTGCCTAAAAACCACTGCTAAATGTGCAGGATATGAATTTAAGCCTCTAACCCAAGAGTAACTTAGTCTTAATTTGAACTCAGATTGTAAGGACAGACGAAATACAGCTAAACAGTTCGGCTGGTACGCTAACGATTCTACCAACCATGTGTGTGTGTGTGTATGTGTGTGTATGTTTATGTGTTGGTATGTGTGTATATGTGTGTGTGTATATATATATATAAATGATGTGTGTGCCGCATGTGTGTGTGCTATGTGATAATTGTGTGTGCGTGAGTGAGTGTGCGTGAGTGAGTGTGCGTGTGTGTTAAGCAAGTTTGTATAATATTTTTCAATAGAACCTAACACATGATAGAATAAATGCAGCTATTACTTAATGATAGGTTTCCATTCACAAATTACCGGGAACATTTCTATATTCAAAATTTGCTGGCAGAAAATTACGTGATTTCACAACGATGTTTTTAAACTTTAAATATCTTAATTCTGTAAAATTACAATCAGTTTACGCAAAAAATATGACAATACATACCTGATAAAATGTGTGCCTTTATTTTTTCTTTGAATTGACTATTCCTGTGCATCAAGTGCTAATAATAAGAATCTAATAGACGACAGTATGATAGTATGTTCTATGAATCGATAACATATACTATGACGTATATTCCAAGGAAAGATTGAATATAAAGGAAATGATTTTTCGATCGGCTGTCATTTGACATCTAACAAACGAACATACTGAACTCCCATGTAAAACTTATAAAAACAGTGATACCTAAGTTTGAGAGATGAGGAGAAAGTAAAATAAAATTCTATATCTTAAGATTTTTAATTCTCGTCACGTAAACATTATAAAGAATATTGGTGAGAAATAAAACAGGACATTCTATGCGTAAAACAGGAAATGAAATGATGCGTTCTTCAGACAAACATTCTTACAGAAAAATGTAACGAATATAATGCTTAATATTTCATAAACAGTCTTGTAACAGCTAAACGCGATGTAGATATGATAGAAACTGTTTAATTAAACGATTTCCAAACTGAACTCAAGGCATGTATCATATGCATATATATATTTGTATAAATATATGTGTGTGTGTGTGTGTGTGTGTACGAGTGTGTGTGTATATATATAAATGCATATATGTATCTATCTATATATATGTATATGTATAGTATGTGTGTGTATAAATATATATATATATATATATATATATGCACACATATATGATATGTTTACATACAGAGAGAAAGAGAGAGAGAGAGAGAGAGAGAGAGAGAGAGAGAGAGAGAGAGAGAGAGAGAGAGAGAGAGAGAGCGAAAGAACGGAAGAGGAAAAAGAGGTAGTGGAAGAGTACACGTGAGAAAATACTTCTAAATTCAAAGAGAAAAAAAAGTTCAGGAATGCGTTTAAAACAGGATGTGCATTAATAAAGCGTTTAAAATAAGTGAAATTACTTATATAATTTTAAACCTTACCTAGTATAAAGATGCCCAGTATTGGATTAATCTCTTTGAAAGTCAGGGCCTGAAGTCAGAAAGGAATTCCGTAATTCCTGTAAATGAAAAAAAAACAAAAAAACTAAATTAAGTTTTTTTAAGAAATACAGGCTGAACATTCAGATATCATAGGGTATAATAAAATCTATGCCTTCCAGGGTATATATATATTTATAGACGCGAAACGTAAAAACATGTTTCTTTTCTTCCCTGAGCGTTTACTAATACATTGCATGTACCACATCACCGCTATGCTGTTTTTTCCCTGTGTATGTTCTTAGTGTTTTGTTTTATATATATCTATATCTATCTAACTATCTATCTCTCTCTCTATATATTTCTGTGTTCCTTTCTGTCGAAGGGCGTATATA
>NC_068981.1:68326868-68328860 GCF_001194135.2 Octopus bimaculoides
ATATATATATATATATATATATATATATATATATATATAAATATAAACCGAGAAACAAAATGAAGGATGGAAGCGCAAATCAGTCGTTGATGTCCTCCTAATTATGGTAACATTTAAATGAAGAATACGAGGGCTTTCTATATTTATGACAACGAAAAATATTTCTGAGAGATCAGAAGCAGAAATCAAAATATATATTAGGCGTAGGAATGTGCCGCAAAATTGCACACAATACATATAAAAAATAATGCTAGGATAATTTTTGAAGAAATAATGGGAAGATATATAAAGCAGGAATCGTGATATTGCATCAGGATTTTCGCAAATCATATATGTTTGCGGAAATAGGGCCGATTCAAGTGATAACAAATGCGAATTATTACGTTGATTCAATGCTAGAATTCAAATGGTTTACAAACATAGAGAGAGATCTTTGAGCTACTGTCAGAAAACTTCTATTATTCTTATCGACTGTGCATAACGTGTCAATGAATTTCAATACAATTTCCCTGATGTGGACTGGTAACTTAAGCAGGACACAACAAAGCAAAATAAATACAATGTTAAATGCTCTCCTCGTCATTCAACCCTTTTCATCTATTATTTCCCGTTTTCCTTTAGTTTTTTTTTTTCTTTTTCTTTCTTTTTCCCTCTATTATATTCACCTTCTGCCATCTTTTGGTGCACTGAACGTCTTATTATATATAAAAAGAAAGACTTATAATTACAGTAATCCCTCACCCTATCGCGGTTCACATATCGCGGTTCACCCATTGCGATTTATAGTTTAAGCTTGAGTCGATACTTCTGTGGCGTTGTTTTGCATTCATAATAAAATAAATACATACAAATTATAAAAATAATAAAAGAAAAAAATGCCGTACAACACTCTTTCTACTTCGCGGACTTTCACCTATGCCGATGGTTTTGGAATGTAACACCCGCGATAGTTGACGGATTAATGTAGTTGGAAAATCTAGCGGAACTTGATTTCTCGTCCATGTAGAAATTGCCTATAATACGAATTGTAAATTCTGGTAACTGCTTATTCACTGACAAACGTGCTTCGTTCAGTTGATGCCTATATTTGTTTTCGTAATATCTTTGACGTTAAATCAAACTGAGAAGGATAGAATTGGTTCGCACAATTTTGAAGATTACAAAGTCACAGAGTCTCATCTGCCCATTCATTACACACCTCTAATCGTCAAAAAAAAAAAAGAACAGTAAGTCTCGTTGGATAACAACCCGTGCTACTGTGTATATGAATAGCAGACAAATTTCTACGTTATGTATGTTAAATAAATGTTGCTGCACTTTTTCTTTCACAGTTCTACCGGGTAATACGTGGAGGTCCGTGCTGCGTTTTTTTTAATGCTTTACGTTGCTTACCACAGTATAAATAATCTTGTGAAGAAATAATTAAACATCTCTAGTTTTGGGATACATTTTCATTGAATCTTCATAAAGTGTTTCACACTCAATATACAAGCTTCGGCCTTAATATATGAGCTGCACAACTAACAACAATGTGGCAACAAGTACATCTCCCACTAGTCAACTCTGTATGTTATTTTCTACATGCTTCGTTGGGATTAATTGCCCATATTGTCAGTATAGACAGCTTTCAACTTTCCCTATGGATGTGACAGAGCGACAGCAAAACAAGATTCGTAAACACGTATTTTCTTCCTACTTGCTTTTGTGTGTGTGTGTGCGTATAATTATATTCTTTCTTTTCTTTCACTTCTTTCAGACATTTCACTGTGGGCATACTGGAGCACCGCCATTAATCGAAGACATCCACCCCAGGACTTGTTCTTTGTAAGCCTAGTATTAATCATATCGAGATCTTAGTCACTGCTAAGTTACAGGGACGTAAATACAACAACATCGGCTGTCCACCGATGGAGGGGTGACAAGCACAGGCACATGAACATATACACATGCACATACACACACACGTATCTATATATATATATATATATATAT
>NC_068981.1:68328986-68333618 GCF_001194135.2 Octopus bimaculoides
ATTTAAGATTAAATCAAATTTCACCTGTGCCTCGGAAAAGATATTCTATGCTATTACATGCTTAGTCTGTAGTAATAATTATATTGGCCAAACAGGAACATCACTCTGTGGAAGAAACACTCTCCACAAAGAACAAATACACCACCCACAATATAGATAAATACAGATCAGTGGACAAATAGAAAGGTGTGCGACGAATCTTAATCCTAATTTCCTAATTAGTCCCTTCTATCAATGTTCACAGAACACATCAATAAAACCAAGAATGAATAAAGAGGCAACTTTCATCAATAAATATCTTCCACAAGTAAATATGAACACATAACATAATACAGAACACTACTAATCTTTCATTTAATACTACTAACCCCCATACATCCCATACACCATTCACATTACAGATCTAGATCTACCCTAATTGCACCAAATCCAGAAGTACTTACCTCCTTTACATATAATCTTTTTACTCAGGGACTAGTAAACCTAACACCGTTCAGTATTCAGTGTGCATTCAAAGCAATGAGTAATAACACTACGAAACTGGTATGCTTTTGAATCTCTTTATAACATTTCAATAATGACTTTTATTACTTTTATTCCTACCTCAGTTCATCTAATTGTATATATCCAGCGTTACTTTTCATAAAAAAGCCTTTACTTTTTTTTATTTCCAATTTCGCGATTTTTTATTCTTACTTTCCCCTTACATTTCCACGTGTAGTAATAGCTACTATGATTGAAACACAGAACAGGTTACTTTAGAAACATTATTAATTGAGAAGCTAATAGTATATTATCTTGTAAACTCGGTTTGGAGATTCGTATAAGGGGAAAAACGGGAGACGAGAGAGAGAGAGAGAGAGAGAGAGAGAGAGAGAGAGAGAGAGAGAGAGAGAGAGAGAGAGAGAGAGAGAGAGAGAGAGAGAGAGAGAGAGCGAGAGAGAAGAGAGAGATAAGGTGAAAGTTCATAGTTGAAAAATACACTCGAAATAGGGATAAAAAGAGTGAGTTTACATATATATAAACGCAAGAGCAGCGGTATTTCAGTGGCAAACGGATTACATTGTAAAATATATAGAAAATACGGAGATTTAGTGAAAGAAATTGTGTAAGAATTGCAAATTAGTGAAGAAACAGCTGATAAAGACGTATATACATACATACATACATACTTACATACATACATACATACGTATTAACATACGTACATACATACACACACACACACACATACATTCAACCAAAATCAAAAATTCACGTTTCTCATGAGAAATGAGGAAGAGACAATTACCGTGATTACAATTAAATATGGTATGGGATCTCTACTGCTAATTATCAACTGTTTACGTTTGATCAATTTATCCTGTGATCAACGCATCCTGGTTTTCTCATAATCTCACACTATACAATTGTCGTAAAATATGTATGCAGGATTGACGTATTTAAACCTTACATTTATAACATGGTCAAGTGTTTCTTGATGTGAATTTTGCTTCTATTTCTGGAATAGTTTACCGCCTACTTCCTTCTCTCACTATCGGTATTATTATTCTTTCAGGAAATATGAATGTCAATTACACATTGTTTAGCATCGTTTACCGTGTCATATATCAAAAGTATGTTTCTGAATGAATGTTTCTGATTGTATGTTTATCAAACGAAGTAACAGTGTGACGGTATTGATATACATTGTCATTTAGATGTGTACCAGTGACCCATGAATATCTCTATAGGTTTTCTTGCGGTTTTATAACTAACTAGAAGGAAATTAAGAGCATAACGCTTACAGGAAATCTATTATTCTTCTCGAACAGCTGAAATAATATTATGAACTTTCTGAGTTTATGAAGCAAAATTGGAAACGTTTCTTGTTCATCGACTAATGTGCTTTGGAAATATAGTCAGATGTCGTCTAAGTGCCTATTATACCTTTATTCTACTTTCTCAATTGGTGAGTTGCATGTTATTCTTCTTTATTCTCATCAATAATTGCTATATACTATATATTAGCAGAGAGATCCACCGGCTTTTTCAGATTGCTCAGGTTTTAACATTCAATATACATTTAATCATTAATTCCCTACAAATGCACACATCAGAGAAATACAATAGATCTCAATAAATTCGTAGTGGTAGTAAGGGAATAATCCAGTAAAGCTATGTGCTCTATCTGTATCTTTCAAAATTTAAACGACATATATAAAAGAGGTGAGAAATTAAGGCGAATTCAGTAACTTGCAGTGAGAGATAAGCCAACAGAGCGTAGGAATTGACAATGTGTCGATGGGAATGCATTGTAGCAGACATTCGGTCTTCGTTGATTCTGATATGTAGCCTCTGTGGCAATCCTTGTCTTTTAATCCTTATAGATTCGATAATATGCAACACTCAAATTCTAAACTTCGCTTTTCTTTGTTTGCTTGTTTAATTGTTTGTTTGTTTGCTTGTTTCTTTTTTTCCTCTCATTTTCTTTCTCGTCCTTGGAATGAACATCTTTTACAATGTCTATTTCTAGTGAAACGTAGATGGAGTGCTGGAGGTTTGGTAAACTTTTATCAAGAAAAAAAAATTAAACCATTTCCAGTTATGTTGAAGGACATATATATATGTGCGGTGTACGTCCAAGGAGATATATATTTGTGGTCTAGCTCTGAAGAGATATTAAGATAAATTAATGGAGGCGAAAATGAGATAAATATACTTCTCGAATAACTGCGTGTCGCTGAACATTTTTATGCAGGTAGATTATATTAGATCAGGAGAGTAGGGCGCATTTCAGTAACAGACTAGAGATGCTACTTACGAGAAGTTTGCCATGCCTACGATGCAAATCAAATGATAGTGTGAGCAAAAGGTTTTAACAAATTACTAATAATACAGTTGAATAGCAAATGTTACCCAGTCAAAATTGCAAATTAGAAGGGAAAGAGTCAAAACAAATAGAACAACGCATTCTGTGTCTTCCTATAATGATTCTGTCGATTCAATTCATTAAGACATAATATTATCCCAAGAAAAAAAAATATCTATCTAGAAGAAAATTTGTATATGTTTTATGCAAGATTCCTTCAAGATGTGGAAACTTTAAAGTCAACCATACGCTTGCTGAAAATAAAGTCATATGCACTTCCTCCTAAATCCTTTTCTGCCAATGAAAAAAAAAATAATAAATAACAAACCCCAGTTCATGAGATATTGTGTCACTGGTTGCGCAGTATATAAAAAAGTGTGATGTTTATCATATCCAAAGAATGAGCTTTGTAGAATATTTTTTAAGAAATGAAATTATTTGGTTTATTGATATTATTTTCTAATCAAAGGTAATATGTGAAATATAGAAATAAGCGATTACAAACGCAATACGCGTACATAGATGATTATATGTGTAACTATGTTGAATTATTCTGCATATTTTTGCCTCATGTGTATCGCCTACGTATACATATGGGTGGGCTCATTTATGAAGTTTTGTACATTACATGTAATAAAGTTTTATGGTCCATCGGCGTTCAACTACTTGCTTGTGACAACTTCAGAAATTACAGCAGATTTGCTTCTGTCTTTATTAATATTAATGAAATAATATAGATATGTAGACATACAGACAATCACGCTTAAATATATACCAGCACACTTATATACGTAAGAGAATTCATGTGCACATATACATATATTCACACATAGACGCAAGTATTTCTCATTTGAAGGCGTATATATGTACGTCCTCTGTGTGTGAAGATTTTAAGTGCGTGACAATACATTTGTGTGTATGGATGTGTTCAAACAGAGCTGTTTTGCTAGACAAAATAGGATGGCAAATGAAAACATAATCTTGTCAATATATTGGACGGCTGCCACCGTCACGTTCAACAGAATATTCAAAGTATTTAAGACGACGTTTTTCATGGAGAAAAAGGCAATCATTATACAATTGCTTGCAAAACGTGATGGTTTGATGTGAGTTTAGTTCCAGGGCCGAGCGCCAAGTACTTCATAAAGAACCAAAATGTCAATAAGTTGAACGGCCGGCGAATTTGATATCTTGAAAAACACATAGGGTCAATAGTCCAAATCTCATTTGAATGATAACGTAAGAGAATTACAGAAAGAAAATAGTAAACAATGTTAAAGCTAAATATATACTCTTGTGATTAAATTTTCATTTCTATGCGTGTGTGAATGTGTATGTGTATGTGTATGTGTGTGAAGGTGTGTGAGTATCTGTGTTTGAGACTATGTATGCAAATATGTATGTATGTATGTACGTATGGATGTATGCATATGAAATTAAATAAATGACAAGGGAACAAGATATCATGCGATGAACTTCATTAACCTACTGCTGTTTCTGCTACATGATGTAGTGCACTCGGCGTTTAGTGTCTGTTGAATAAACGTATAGCTTCCATACGCCTTCTAAATTTTTCTAAATCAATTTCATATTGCACAGTGTACTCGACTACCACTTTATTCTGAAGTATTGTTCATGAAATTCAAATAGGCTTTTATTAACGCTTCTCCTAGGAGACATAATACAGTGTGTGTGTGTGTGTGTGTGTGTGTGTGTGTGTGTGTGCGTGTGCGTGCGTGTGTATTTATGTATGTATGCTTGTATATATATATATATATATA
>NC_068981.1:68333801-68336919 GCF_001194135.2 Octopus bimaculoides
TGTATGTATGTACACATATATGCATATGTTTGTGTGACTGTGTGTATAATTATGTTATTTTGTGATTTTTTGTGACAATTTAAACGCTGGAGAACATACCTAAAGTACATAATGCTTTTCCTTATATATATAAATGTGTGCTTTTGTGCTTATTTATTTCAGCAAGTATATTTGAGAATGTTGCTCTCTTTCTCTCTGACTCTCACTCTGACTCTCACTCTCGTTCACTCTATTTGTGTATATGTGCGCGTGTATTTCTATATACTCAGTATCGTATCTTCAGTAGAATTAATGATAAATTTTTGATAAAGCCTTCCTTGACATTAACATCCAATTGCTGTGTATTGCTTCATAATATTTTTGTAAATAAAATTATTAATAGTGCAACATGGGTCATGAATCAGCTGCATCTGTCAGGAAGATAAATGACGTTGAAACATTCGCAAAATTAACCCTTTGCTTTTTCCCTTCATAATCTTAAGTACCATAAACAGTATAAAACATATAATTGAAATCAGCACCCCCTTGTTCAAAAGATAATGAATATGAAACGGTTTCTTCTGTTCTCATTTCATATAAATGCGGGAAATATGGAATACATTTTGGTAGATATTATTCTATATTTTGTTGCACTTAGAAGTCCATTTAGCGTTATAATATCTGAAATGTAAAGTAAACAATTCCAAGTTAACATTTTTCTATCCAAAAACAAAATGGTCAAATAATTGCCAAATTGCCAAAAACAGTATAGTTATGCTGCGTTGATGCATGCGGGCACATTGACTTGAACGAAAGCTGGCAATGCCTATCAATAAATACTTTCAACGTTAGCTAAATTTACGCCTAACTCAGAACACAGCTTAAGTTTCTGTAGCACTGATTTTGCCTCTAATTGTTCAGATTAATATTTAGCGGTATTACAATGTACAATCCCAGTATATGTGAAGCATACTAATGAACTAAGCATTAAGTTTCGCTTCACTTATTTAGTGAAGCCAAACCAGATTTGAGGGTAAATTCCGCATTTAACCTTTCTGTCAAGAAGGAATATCTATGAGGTGGCTCGACCTACTAGAAATAAGAGAGAATGATTATATAATGCATATCTTAGCTCATAATCAACATGATGAGTCGCACAGTCGAAAATTTCTACGGAAAGTTTTGTTTTAACTTGGAAACGGGATGAATTTGTTTGAATGAAATACATATAACGGGATAGGCAAGAAGGTGTAGGCACATAAAGAGAAACAAAACAAATATCAACCCAATGATGTGATAGATACGTATCTGTTCGTTTGTGAAATAAGACGTGATTACCATTTAATTAAAGCAATATAGATATCTGAATAAATAACCACATCTCAAAACGCAAGCTATCAATAAGTAACGCGCACAATCCAATATTAAAAAAAATAGATCAGTAACTAACCACAACACAGTATCTCCTACAGACTAATATAATTGCTTTCACTACCTTCTGAACAAGTAGGTGTAATGTTTATATTAAGTCTTTTGGTGATTGCAACAACAAAAAATATATTCGTTATCATATTCAGGTCAGCATCAACAAATGTCTACAATAGTGTATCAAGACCAAAAATTAATCACAATATTCATCCTTATAAAAAAAATATATACCCATAAGTGTGTATATGCGACAAAGGCAAATCGCAATGTTGAAAACGATACATATTATCATCAGCAAAATATAACCCTGCTCATGTCAGAACGTGAAATCAAACTCCATAATGAACCAACAACTATAATTCAAGAGAAAATTAAAACGTATTTACACAGGCAGTATCCTAGCACGAAAAGACAACAGGGAAATTTATAATAATAGGAAATATATTTGTAACGAAAGACGAACAAATATTGATAAACTAGAAAAAAAATTGATGTAACCAAATCCATAGTTAAAATATATAATAATAAATAATGAGGAAACTGCTTTAAAAAAATTGACAATCTGTTTTCTGTGATTCAGAATGAAAAAACAACCTTAGTCAACACTGCATTAATTACCCACAAATAATGAAATGCGATTGTTTTAGAGAATTCAATAACATTTTATGAAACGTTACAAGTGATATATGTTCTCATTGTGAATGTAATTCCAGAGTGCATGTCAACTCAGATGGCACATCATGTGCAATATATGTCACGACAGCCATTTATTATTTAAATGTAACACAGTGAATATAACATTCAACTAAAATACAAAGGCACGCACGTCTATATATGATCACCACAAACGTGTAATCAAATATATTGTCACATTCACAGACACACACATCTATCTATCTAACCTCTTTGTCTGACTGTCTGCATGTTTGTCTGTCTGTCTGCCTGTCTGTCTGTCTGTCTGTCTGTCTGTCTGTCTTTCTGCCTGCATGTCTGTCTGTCTGTCTATCTATCTATCTATCTATCTATCTATCTATCTATCTATCTATCTATCTATTTGTCTAATCTCACAGCCACAGTAAATTACAGCATCGGATGCAACACACCTGCTTCTACAACATGTGTTTAAATCTCAGCTTGCCGTTCAGAAATACACAACTGGTGAAGTAAAATACAAATTTTCCCCAGCGATGCCCACAAGCAACATCTTAGAATTGTATATTGGAGCAAAAATCTTAACTCCACCGAGGGGTTCTGTTCAGAGCGGATATTTACACACTTGGGATATACATGTATTACATTCAAATTATGAATCAGTATTGCGCAAATTTATTTTCAACACACAGACACGCATATGTGGATTTTCACCAAAGTATATAAATTGGTATCTATATATATATATATGTGTGTGTGCGTGTTTGTGTGTTATAGGCACACTCTCACAAACACACACACATACATGTATATATGCATATATGTGCTTGTGTTTAGAGTGTCTATGTATTTCTGTGAAATATTGCTTGTGCAAGTGAAATGTTAGATGGTGGCTATATAAAAATATATACGAATGTCAAAGCAAAATATACACGTAGATATATGTGTAAATACGCATACGCGCGCGCGCTTATATAATTATATATCTATATATATGTATGAATATACATATGTTTGTATATCACGAATACATACTTGGGCATACACCGACATATATATA
>NC_068981.1:68338609-68339308 GCF_001194135.2 Octopus bimaculoides
TATATATATATACATACATACGTATATATATACATATGCACACATATACTAATACATATACACACACAACACGTACAGACACACACACATATATAAATATATACACGTGTTTGTTTTTATCTATTCGTATATACACACACACATTTGGAGTAGGTGTGCCCTGTCTATACATGTAGTAACACGGAAAAACAGACTGACGGACAATGAGACGTGTTTACTGTTGAATAGACAGTTAGATATATAGGCAGATATATACATAGAGAGTTAAGTGGAAATAAAGTCTAATAGATAGCTATACGATATTAGTGCTTCTGTATATAGCAATCATAATTCAATTAAGCCGCTGAGGTCATGTTAATAAAAAAATATGTAAAAAATTGTTGTCATCTCAAAAGATTTATACTCCTCCGATTAAAGAAAAGAAGATATGTCTATATAAATCGTACTAATTCGCACATACACGCAGATTTAACAACGTTCACACTTATGCATGCACCAATGTGTACGAATGTGTGAATATTTATATATATATATATGAGCGTGTGTGCGTGTATGTGTGTGTGTGTGTGTGCATGTACACATGCATTGCATGTATGCATGAATGTATGCATGTATGCATGTATGCATGTGTGTGTATGTGTATATATATATATATATATATATATGTGTGTGTGTGTATATATATATATATATATATAT
>NC_068981.1:68339661-68342545 GCF_001194135.2 Octopus bimaculoides
ATATATATATATATATATATATATACACACATACACACATACATGAATGTATACATGATGTACACGTGCACATGTAATGTGCTGGTATAGTTCTACAGTGCTTTTGACTGCTGATTTCAATGTATGCCTGAAACTATATATGCGTACACCATGTTGCTATATGTGCTCAGGATTTGCTTTTATTTTTCTTTCTGTTTGTTATCGTATGTAAATGGACTGGTAAATTGAAAACCGTATTTCTGTAAACAAGAAAGGTTGAGAACATAAAATCCTCGTGGTACTGGAACGCATCAAAGCCAATTCCTTTTGAAGCAAACTGCTATTCGTCAATGTCCTTAAAAACTACCATATATTCTCCTGTTTTCAATAGCTTCTTTCTCTTGGGATAATCATAAGATAGATGATACTCACCTAATGCAACTAGAGATATGAAAGTTAGATGGTTCATTGATACTGATATCTGATTCTATAGGCAATCTAAGTAATATTGATTGAAGGCGGGATAAGAGAACTCTGAGAGTTGATGGAATAGATGACTAGTCAATTTATTTCGCGTTTATCCTTCTACATGATTTCAAATTTCAGTAATTTTGAATCGTATTTCATAAATCTCGGGCCGATGCAAACAATACTAGCTGTTCAGTTGTATTTGCTGTCGATGAAGATTATGCTTCCTGCAAAAATAATGGCATTGTGTAGTGTTCGCTGGTATAAGTCTCTGAAAGTAAATTGTGCGCATGATTGTTAGATGGTGGGGTTCATGCCTTTTTTTCTTCCGATGGAAGTTTACCTGTGAATTTGACCACTACCCAATTATATTGATATTTAATGTATTTTATACTGCTAATTAGATAGCTAAACACTTGAAATTGCTATTAAAATAATTCATATGAGATGTAAATATCACAGTATGGACTTCTATTTCTCTTTTGTGAATATTAAACAAAAATGAAAAATCTCTTATCTACTCCCAGCTCAATATATAATTTCAATTAGAATTTGAGATTTCTGACCAAAAGTCGTTTACATTAAATGATAAATGAAGGTAAGGCACATATAGAACAAATCCATGATATTCCTGATCGAATATTCCAGTTTACCTCGTTATACTGAATAACCTATTTACTGTCATAGGAAAACCAAGGCGTCGAGCTGGCAGAAACGTTAGCACGTCGGCGAAATTCTTAGCGGTATTTCGTCTCTCTTTACTTTCTGAGTTCAAATTCGGCAGAGGTCGACTTTACCTTTCATCCTTTCGGGGTCGAAAAATTGGGTACCAGTTGCGTACTGAGGTCGATCTAATCGAGTGGGTCCCCTCCCGCAAAATTTCAGGCCTTGTGCCAAGAGAAGAAAAGATAAGAAACCGAAACATATGTCGGTGAGGTAGGCTTCATGTTCATATTCATATTCAGGTTCGACACTTAACTTTTGGTATTGAATATATTTCAAAGCAATATTAAAGTTTATGTTTCCCACGGACATCATAATTATTAGATAAGTTGATTTGGTAATGAAATCTGAGGGGCTGTTCCGCATTTGCTTTATACTTTGTTGCAAAGCTCTAGTATCCTAATAATTTCTGAATAATTGATGCTTACGTGTGATAAATACTCATGGACTTGCGACCTTGCTTAAAAGAGTTGGGAAGAATTTTACAATGTAGCGCAACCCTTACAAATTAATGGGAGAAAAGCAAATATTTTCAGCGCACCAACAACTGGAGAACGATGGACAAATGGTTTCAGAGGAACCCTGTAGTTGACATTCAATAATATTTAGAAAGCAATGATTGAACAATATCAGGAATGGTAATTTCTTCAATATTTTGTGAAACATTTAGTTCTGATTGTTTAAGGATATATAATGGCATATAACGCTTCAAAAAATGTCTGTGAATTCATTTACCTATCCTTCACACTAAATTTGTCAAGGTATTGTTTTCGCTAATCTAACTACAATACTTAACATTCCTACATTTGCTAGAGTAGATAATTATTTCAGAAGCATGAGAATAAACCTAACTAGGAAATAATTAATATTTTCCTCATTTCCATTCTCTCTAAATCAAAATTAATCGTCAGGACGCAGCATTACTTTTACTCCTAGTGCATAATTTCTTTTTGTTTTACTTTTTACTACTTTGTCGAATATTTTGGCTGTTAATTTCCTTGTAAATGTTTTTATTATTATTTTTTTTTTCTCGATAATTTCCTTTCCAGAAGAAACATTCATCAGGGATATAGAGAAAGAAGAAAGTATTTCTCCTTTTTTTCTTTATTTTTTGTTCAAGGAAAATATACAAAAGCCTTAATTAAATGCTTCGAGGCTGTGTCACAACTCGCGAAATACATTATCAACGAGTGAAATATCAATATTTCTTCTTTAGAATTTTAGCAGTAAAGAGTGGTGTTAGTATGACCTTTTGGTGAAATATCGGATGTTTTCAAAGATATACAACGGAAACAGAAGTACACGCACACATGTACAAAGAAATAACTATATGCATGCACACACACATAGTCTAGAGTGAGTATATATGTAAATGTGTGTGTGTATGAGTGTTTGTATATAGAGAAAGAGAGAGAGTTCACAGGAAAAGGCTTATAAAATACATTCTGTAATTGTTCTAAATAAAGAAAACAAACATTGTTATGCACATTCCAGCTTCGAATGTGTACAGCTTGGACCCAGCGTGGTTTGGACCGCGTAATAAGTTTAGCTCCTAAACACAGGGTTCGGCGCACAGTCCCACTGTCCTCTACTATGTGTTCAGGCCTTGTAAAGACCTATGAGTGGACATAATAGACAGAAACCGAAAGACGCGTGCTGTATGTATGTATTTGTGTATGTATGTATATATATATATATATATATATATATATAT
>NC_068981.1:68343639-68350784 GCF_001194135.2 Octopus bimaculoides
ATATATATATATATATATATATATATAAGGAAAGAAATAAGATGAAATAGCGCAGACGATTTGTTTTACAAGACTAAAGAATATATCAAAATCAACATAGTAAAAGTATTATAAATCAGAGCAAGGCCTTTCAGCATCACAACAGAGGAAAAATTTGACGAAAACATAATAAACGGAAAATTTGATCAACACATAATACACGGAAAATTCGCAGTTTATTCCTTATTTGTCAATGTTGAAGACATCCTTCTGGTTTCGCGCTTTAAATATCAATACCAGTTGGTCTTGGTAGCCCCAGAGCAGGTAGCAGCTGATAATACCTAACGTTGTATACAAGGACAAAAGCTAGGTCGGAAAATATAACAATTGTACGTATACAACGCAGAATAATACAATAATGAAACAAATGCAACACATAAAGAACAATTATGCATATGCAATCGTCTTGTTACTCATGAAGAAAATAAGGGATTTGACACAAGCCGGATGTTAGCCTCAATATCTATTCTTGGTTTTCTGACCTCGCTATGTATTCAATTGTTTAGAAATATTTGTCATAATACATAATTCGGTATACTCTGGATATATTAGAAAAAAATCAAATATGATGATAAAAGAAAGGAGAAAATGAAGGCCGATTTCATTTAAATGACATAACGTCTACGGTTATTTTTAGACACTGCTTTTGAGTATTTCAAATAAAGTTTCTTTCGCTAACTCAAATTTTACGTATACATAATCCTGTTCTTATCGCTTTTATTTACAATATTTCGCACGTATTATGTTTATATCGAAGAATTTCAACAATATATTACCCAACTACACTTTTAAGCGTACAATACTATTAGATCATATTATTCAATTCGTCTCGTACATTATTATTATGATTTATCTTTCGGTTATATTCTATATTCTTTCATTGAACATATTTCTATTATTATAAATTGAATATTGAATATTGAAAATATGTCATATTTATACATTTATATATAGATATTTTTTTAAAGAATTATAATGAACGAATTGTTAGTACTTCAGAAGATTCTTTGGGAAAATCATATATCAAAGTGTTAAATTTAACAACTCAATTTTATTTTTATGCTGTATGAAATCTTATGACGTCACTCACACTGAATCCCAGAGGAAGTAAAGACTGAACCGAATAAATTGTTTTGCTATCTCAACAATAGTGTGTATGCAGAGTTAATTCAGAATATAGAACATACAGGAACATAAATATAAACTTAACTATTCCTGTGTTGAATATTTTTATTACCCCGTATTGAATAATGATACTGTAAATGGTTGTTGGATATCTTGTATATGCACTTAGTTGCTTCACAAGTCAAATTCATTGCATATGTAACTGCTCATTTTAAGTCTTGTGATGTGCCTTTATAAGTCATACGCTCATAAAATCACGTTATAAGTGTAAGCAAATATAATGCTGTGTTGCATTGAGTAATATAAATTTTAAAACCTGTATATTTTTTTTTTACATTATAGGCACATCACGTTGCATATTTTATACCAGATTCATTGCTGTTCAATTTTTTCAGAGTTTCTCTCACTAGTGCACGTTTGTCCAAAAGCTTCTCTTCATTTTGAAACACTAAACAATATATCTTCTTCCAGTGAAATATCCCTGAATCGACCTAGAAACCTCACACGTTATAAACTAAAACGTATAACGTTTTAGTTATACGTTTTAATTTATAACTAAAACGTATAACTTTGCCCATAACTTGTTTATAGACCAAATTTGCTGCTTAAGCGTCCATCGACCCTCATACGACTGTCTGCGGAATGGTGATGCATACAGAGACTCCAATCCCAGTCACGTTTTCGCATGATTAAGAACAACAAAGGCGTCCAGTTATTTCTGATGAAATACTCTATTCCTTACTCACCTAAGCACATCTGCTTGCTCAACTATTTTTTTTTTAACTCTTAACAATATTTTTACTATATTACTATTCCCAAATCCCATGCTTCAATTCATCACTGTCTGAAATAACAGTGAATGATGCACATCAGGTTCACAGTTCTTTTTTCCTATATTCACCCTGTACAAATACAGAGAAATGGAAATTTCTACAGTATATGGCACTTTACAGTAAATACTTTCTCTCTGTACATTCATCGAAAACCGATGCATAGACATCCCGAGAGAAACTTGAACTTTTTTCTCATCAACAAAACCAACAACTAATAAACCGTCTCTACATATATTCTGTCATGGGAACTTATTTCAAACCACATCTACATACACTGCAATATCTCTATCTATCTACGTTATTGCACAAGTTACATAGCTTCCATTATTAACTGCTACGGACAGTGATGGAACCTATCATCTTAGTCCTGCCCCTCTTCGTCTCACAAATAAACCCAACTCATAAAGCTAAATTCCGGAAGTGATCTCGCATAGCTAAAGTGCAATAATTCTGACATAAAGAACATCCGCTATCTTGTGGAAAAAAATCATATACTCTTACAAACAATTCGGTTCTAATGTTCAATTGTGAGAATGCAGAACATTAACATGTTCTGCATTTCCCACAATTGATTATAATTTTATAATCTTCCAAGAAGGAGCTGCTCCACTATCTTTGAAAATCTGCGAGCGCTCTACTTTGCAACCACAGTTTCGTTATAAGCAATACTGAAATGAAATATATCTTCACAACTGTTACCACATTTGCATCCAATTCATATACACAAATAGTTTATCACTTCCAAATTACTATCACCCTAATCTTAAAATCACCTTCATTAATATATTCAGAATAATTGCAAAAACGCTCCTGCTTGTTTGAAACCACCAGGTAACGGTTCTAATTGTGTCACCATCCATTATACGTAATCAATATAACGGTAGTTGTTGCAATTTGTCGTCAAGCGCTTCAATTTCACTCTTTCAACAGGGATTTATATGGATCTTTGCAAACACTTTGCAGTAAGCTAGCTCCATTCTGAAGACGGACAATCATTGTAACACTATCCTCTACTATTAGAATATTCTATACTTTATTTTGGCAGTTATTAACATTCACCATCCCGATTTTCAATATCCCTGCTAGTAAATAATCGCTTGTATAGTAGATCTGCTACGGAATTAATCACTTATGTCACACACCAGTCAACACCCGAAATAATCACGAATACAGTGGTGCCACCATTCACACCCCAACATATTCCCTTTTCATCTCTTGGATCGGATTTTTCTTATCAAATCGCACTATTGCAATTTCGCAATATAATACGAAATGCAAAGGTGAACTTTCTTCATATTAACACTCGAGTATGCATCAATCTCTAGGTTTAGTCACTAAAAGTTTCTTACACTTCATCCATTAATAGCTGGCTCACACTTCCTACAGATTCCAATACGACGCAGATGATACTAACATTCAGCCTTGCCTTCATTTCCACATCGAAGCCTTTTCGAAATGCATGCCAAACTCTGCACGCATGTCATATAGTGATCTATGAATATCTTCAATGTTGTTATGCTCAATGTTATCCCCTTCAACGGTACAAAAACAGAATATCCAGGCTAATGCTTCTCTATTGTCCAAGAGCGCATATCTGATCACGTAACTATTGTCTAAGCACATCCATCCACTAACAGACCACCCAGACCTACTTGTCATCGATTTTAAACTTCCACCATATTCACTCTAACCAGTTACACTCCAATTTTTTTTTATGATGACAAAACCCTGTTTTTCAATCTCTTTGCGTGTCTTTTTTCTGCAGCTGTCAACTGGCATCTTTGTAAGAAATGCTTATAAAGCATCAGTGTTACTTGTCTTGACGTGCTGCAAAACATAGATGCAGATATTTTCTACATATACTATTGAAAGATACCCAATCAATTTCGATTTACTAACGGAAATATTGTTTCATTTGTCGTCAATCCTCTTTGAACGGTGTATGCACTTGTGAATGATGCATGCGCTTATTAACAGTATATGCGCATGTGAACGGTGTATGGGCTTATAAACAGTGTATGGGCTTATAAACGGTGTATACGATAAAACAATATTTGTCTAACTTCTGTTTTTTGAATCATACCAGCATTCAAGCTTTACATCTTTGGCACTTACCACGAAAGTAAACTATAATTGTTGCGAAATCTAAAGCACACACGCATATACACGTACAAACTTACACACACATACACACACTCACACACGCACATACGCGCGCGCGCAGACACACACAAACACTCACAAGTATATATGTATGTATTAAGCATGTATGTATGTCCGAACGTACATACAGAACAACAATGCAGTCGAATCTGCATAAATTTAATCTAGACTGCAAAAGAAGATTCTATAATAGCCGCAGACTCTGCTAAATGTAGCAGTTAAGTCTTCCCCTCACTCACACATAAATACATACACGTATACACACCCACATACTCACAACCACCCATCCACCCACCAACCGACACCCACACCTCTTAAAACATTTTTTAAATGTGAAAAATCGGAATAGCCTTGGCTAAAATGCGTTTGATAATAGGTCTGCTGGGTCAAGTTTGACGAACTGAGACTAAACTACAACAGTTATTAGCAGGGGAAAACATTATGAAACGAGAAACAACTATCCTTTAAGCATCAATCCATCATATATAATCTGGCTAAGCAAACTACTACTTGTACTAACCACGCACGCTGCTATTTATCTATAAATCAACAAAGCTATTTGTTAACATCTACAATTTTCCCTCACGCTTCAGCAACGTCTGTATTTATTTCCAAGAGATTAAAATTGATAATTGTTCTTTGATTTTTCGCTGTTGATGATGATCAAGTTGATGGTAGTGTTGGTGGTTGTGTTAATGTTGGTAATAATAAAACTAAAAAAAAAAATAATTGTTTGACATTTAGTGGTTTATGGCCCGATATAACTGCAAAAAGTTATCTAGATATATACATGACTTTTAACGAATCAAAATTTTCTATTTGAATATCGACCATATATTTAGATCTATGTTGGCGTCTCCTAAGTTAATTGTTTTACATTGTTTATATTCGATATTATTCTTTGATCAAACACCAACGCAATTGTTGTCTCTATCCGGTCAAATATAGCTGCTAAAATGAGATATCAGCACAGCTAACTATGCAAGATGGATGTTTGATATATTGTAAAACAAAAGAAAACATTTTAAAGTAATACACGAGACCAACATTTCTTTGGTATCACATTGACAATAGAAGTACTCCCTATTCAATTGACTTCATCCTATCACTAAAGGGACATTTTTTTCTATTTCCTAGAAAATTAAAATTTTATAGTAAGTAAAGTATACATATTTACACCAACTGAAATATTCAAATACACAGCATTCTTCCTTTGCTGAGGTTAATGAATATTCAAGCCTTTATTATCAATTACAATCCATATGAAATACATTTCATATACACATTCACCAATTTGCGTCAGGTTAATTGGTATGGACCACATCATTAAATAAACGTATAAAATTTATAATGCAAATGGACATTTTTTCACCGATTCTTCCTCAGTATAAATTTGAAGTTTCTATGGCATTTTATAGTGTGTACCTGACTGTATATACTTGTAGACACCAGCATAAATGCATGTATACAGGCATACATATATACATGCATATATAAACATATATCATATTATCTCTATATATAAATATGTATATGTATATGAATATATGCACACATACGTGAGTGTACATATGTGTACCAAGGTACGCTTGTGTGTGTGTGTGTGTGTGTGGAGGGGTATGCGTGCAATGGGAATCCAATGATATGTATTGACACCCTTTGAACTGGATGAAGGAAGGTGTATATTTATATGCATGCTGGATTAGATAAATATAAAAGCGAAATCTTTCTAAAATAATACTCATTACATTTTTTATGAGAAATGCTTACATCGGAATAAGATTGTACAAAGACCATTTAAATAAAGACAAACTTACGCACACACATATATGTATGCATGTGTGTATACATAAATACCTGCATACACAAATGCATACAGGGACACATGCATGCATACATGTATGCATGCATACATACATATATAAATACATACATGCATATATATGTATAGGTACTTTTGTGTAAGTAAGCGTGTGTGTGTGTAAGTATTTACGTTTCTATACGCATAGTATTGTGTATATGTCTGTTTCTGCATGTTTATGAGCAACCTGGTGCGAGTGCGTGTATATTTGGTCGTCATATTCCATTGTTTGCTTGCATTTAACCTGTTTCTGTTTATCTTAGTTGTGGTTTGCGTTTCTACGCGAAAACAAGAACATCAAAGCCGTGTTAATATTTCCACAAACAAGACACTGGACATAACATATACCAGTGTAGAATTATCTCACTCATTCATAAGCAAATTGCGTTTAGGTTCTTATAATGATATTGTATCCATTGCTTTGTTTACTTTACTTCACCTAATTTCAATAGATTACTTTGAAAAGAAGAATAATGGCATAGATTAAGCAAAGCAGCAATTAACTATCTGCCTTAATTGAACGCATTATTTTTCACTGATTATTTTATTAAAACGACTTATATTATTGAAGCCATTATCGCATAAGATTGCTGGCTATTTTAGACAATATCACCGATAACCAATAGTGAGTAACGAAAACACTAGAATATTTGTTGAACATCAATTATGTATAGTCAGCGTAATAAAAGTAGTGACAAATGTATTTACATTTACATCAATGTAAACACAAGCATCACATTCCAAGCTTAAATTTTTCTCAGTTTCGTATGCCTGTATCGATTAGTAACATTATTCTTTTAAAATCTATTTCTATATGATTTGTCTCCTCTTTCTAATATATATATATACGTATGTGTATTTATATGTGTATACACATGTATATACACATACGCATATACACAAACACATACGTGTACATATACATATGTGGGTATGTGGTTGAGTGTGTGAGTGTGTGTGTACATGTAGGCTAATTTATTTACACATATTAACTGATGTCATGCATTTTATTGTAAGATTCACTTTGTCATCGTTAACAGTGAAATACATTTGAGAAGTTGTTTTAAAAAATGCTGTTGCTTAACGCAAAAGCATTGAAACAAATTGTCCAAGTTGTATGGGGA
>NC_068981.1:68351127-68354314 GCF_001194135.2 Octopus bimaculoides
TATATATATACGTATACATATATATATATACGTATGTGTATTTATATGTGTATACACATGTATATACACATACGCATATACACAAACACATACGTGTACATATACATATGTGGGTATGTGGTTGAGTGTGTGAGTGTGTGTGTACATGTAGGCTAATTTATTTACACATATTAACTGATGTCATGCATTTTATTGTAAGATTCACTTTGTCATCGTTAACAGTGAAATACATTTGAGAAGTTGTTTTAAAAAATGCTGTTGCTTAACGCAAAAGCATTGAAACAAATTGTCCAAGTTGTATGGGGAATCCATATAATATTGAATATTTAGTATAGCTTTAGTTCTTTCGCGGACTTCTTAAATTGCGATAAAATGAACAAACAATATTATAGCTATTTGAAAAAATTAGATATTTATATTCATTCTTAAAATTAGTGAGTGTTTATGGTATTATCCTAACCGAGAGTTAAGTGACCATGAACTGAAAGTTGGTTCCATACTAATAATTATGCCCAAGTTCAATCAATATATGTTTCCAAAACCTGTTGCCGAAACATACGGAAACTCATACATGAAACGTAAATAATCACCATCAAGGGATTACAAATCAGAAGGTGGAGAACCAAAACAAATACCGCAAGGCGTTCCTTCCAATGCTCTACCAGTTATAATTAAACTGTCGTTCCTGCCGCTACTACACATCCGCTCACTCTTAGTCCAAGTTTTGAAGAGTGCGGTTCGAGTTTAACAGTTATTTTTTCTAAGCCATAATGGAAGTGGCAAAGGAGCATATACGGCATATTTGCTTAATGAGTTCAATAAAAGCAACTGAAAATGCGAGGAATATTAATGCAGTATATGGGGAGCGGACAATATGTAGAAGCCAATGTTAACAGTGGTTCCAGAAACTACAGCCTAGAAGACGAGTTCGTCCTGGAAAGTTTGTAGAGCTTGACGAGGACGTCTGGAAAACCATGATCGAACAAATTCCCATCGTAACCGTTGAGAAACTAGCAGAGAAGCTTGGCTTTGGTCATCCAACCATTCATCTATACCTGCGTACCATCGAAAACGTCAGCAAATTGGGCCAATGGGTTCGCCCAGTCAAACCACGCGCGGAGTGAGTGAGTACTATTCTTTGCTGCCATATGTCACGAATGAACCATTTTGGAGACTGAATAGTGACTGTTGATGAGAAATGGGTTTTCTAGAAAAATGTCATGCGCCGAGGACCGGGTACTGAAAGGAGAAACACTTGCACCTTAGGCTAAAGAAGGTATTCACCCAAGTAAGGTGTTGTTATCTGTTTGTTGAAATATGAAAAGTTTAGTTCACTTGAGATCTAGCGCGAGCAGCTTGAGCGGCTTCATTCAGCGCTAGAAGGAAAATGATTACCTTTGGTTTCAAGACGAAAGGTGTTCTTCCATCAGGAAATTTGAATGGGAAACGATGCCCCACCCGGCATATTTTCCGGACATTGCACTATATGATTATCATTTATTCCGCATTTTTCAAAATCATTTGGATAGAAAAATGTGAATTCAATAGACTATTTCAGAACAGTACTGTAGGAGTATTTTTAGTCACGGACAATTGAATTTTGGAAGAGGAGCCTTACAACTCTACCAGAAAAATGGAAGGCAATTGTAGAAAATGAAGGAGAGTATATTTTAGATAAAAAAGAACTCTACTTATCTTAATTTTGAAAAGTAAAAGAAGTATAAACATCCGCATTATTTATGGAATGATCCAATATATATGTGTATATATTTATATATGTATCAGATCATGAAAAATTAAATGTCCGATTTTCCTATGCACCAGTTTGACAGTAATTAACACTAATGTTTTATCTTGACAATCCTTTGTTTCCGAAATGCAATTCATGATGTCTGATTATTTTGAAAAAATTTCTCTTGTACATCATTTTTTATGAACCTATGCATAGATAAGAAATTCGTGTTTTTATGTTTATGAGTTCCGTCGTGGAACGAATGCACCTCAGAGAGCTTGAAACATCAGTGAGTTGTCTGGTGAAGATGAGCGGATGAGCGCAATGTAGGCCGACGGTTTGAAAATTTCCCTTCTGGTGAATTTACTCTTGAAAACATGGTAGGTCTTATACAAAGGTGGGTTATATCTCAAACTACGCGTGAGTTAGCTTGAAGGTTTGATATTTCGATTCCAACAGTATTAGACCATCAGAAACAAATCGACAAGTTAATGAAGCTGGACAAATGGGTACCACACGACCTGAACGAGCATCAACAGACTCGTCGTCTTGAAACTAGATGTTCATTCCTGTCACGGCATAAAAGAATTACGACCAAGAAAAAAGCTAATAGTGTCTGTTTGGTGGTCTAGCACTGCTGTCATCCACTACAACTTCATGACACCTGGTCAACCAAAGCTGATCTATACATCAACAAATTGGATGAAATGGTGAGTGAACTTGCAAACAACCGAGACTGGTCAATCGAGAAAGGCCAACTCAATTGTAAGCCAATGTTCGGCCACATGTAGCACAAAGAAAGCTATTTATGTTACAAGGACTAAACTTTTGGAAGGAAACATTTTCAAATATGAAGAAACTGCAAAAACGGCATTTCGTGATTTCATCATCTCTTCGTCTCCAGAATTCTTCGCTCACGGCATAAATAAGCGACCGATAAAATTGCAAAATTGTTCTGATAATTTGGGGTGCATACTTTGATTAACTGCATTGCTTTTTCTAGAGATAAAAGAAAATAAACTATCAGTTCAAAATAAGACATTACATTTTTAACGACCTGCTATGTATGTATGTATGTATGTATGTATGTATGCATGCATGTATGTATGTATGCATGTATGTATGTATGCATGTATGTATATATGTATGTCATTGTTGCATATTTGCATATACCCCGGCCACTGTTTTGGTAATTCACTGAGTTACCACAAGCATGCGTTTTCATTAATTATGAATTCTAAGCCGCCAACCTAGCAGAACAGTTATAGCGCTGAAGAAAAATGCTTTGTGGCTCGATGAAATAAGTACCAATCGGACCCTATGGTCGATGTAATCTACTAGCCCTCTCAACCGAAATTTCAGACCTTGTACTTATAAAAATGATCACTTACTAGATCTCTCTCTCTCTCTCTCTCTCTCTCTCTCTCTCTCTCTCTATATATATATATATATATA
>NC_068981.1:68354422-68357225 GCF_001194135.2 Octopus bimaculoides
GTCTGTTTCTCTATATAATAAAGGAATTTAATATGCAAAATACTACCTGAACTACATAAACTTCATAATGTTTTAGACATACATGCATATATATATATATATATATATATATATATATATATATATGAAAGTATGCGTGTTTGTGTGCTCGTGTGTGTCTTTGTGTGTGTGCGCGCACGCAGATGTGTGTACACTATTCCGTATCGCTTGAGTGACTTATGCAAATTGTTTTTAGGAAGCAAATTCCTAGATGTATTTGCATTGTGTATATTGCGACGTTTGAGCTAATATTGTTTTTAAAAACTCATTTCTTGAAATAAAACCTTACCAAAGTAATACGTTTCTTTATATTTTTATTAGTTTTGAAAAATATATGTTCGCAAAATTGCGGATATGAGTGAAATTTATATATCTCGAACGATCCCTGTGATGTTGCCAAAAGAAGCATGACAATTTTTAATTTCTTCATTTACAGGATAGAAACAAAGAAATGAAATTACTGTAGCTTGGCGTCTTCTTATTTTACACGCGAGTATGCATGAAATTTTATACAGAATTTGATACTTTTATTATTGAAAAATATTCATCAACATTTTCAACAATACATCTTTACTCCGTTAACTACCTTTGTATTAAATAACTGCCTACAAATATTCTCTGCGCTGTTGCATGACGTGCTAGATATTGTAGCCGAAAACCTTCAAAATGTGTCTTAAATAAGCATGATACGTTAGATTATGTAGTTTAAAATATACATAAGAGGTCCACATCGGAATATCTTTCCTTCTATGAAACCCCGTGAAGCAATGTTAATGGGAACAGTAAACTATCTTTAACATTTGTAAGTCATTTGGAAAGAACTCATTTGATACTTCAAAATCAAATTTATGTCTAATTACTAAGTATTTTTTTTTTCAAAAAAATACAAGCTTGCTAGTAAACTGACCACCTGCTAGTAAGCAGGTAGGTCAGTTCCCTAGGTCAGTCAGTTATTAGGCGTTGCAGTCAATTTGTCTGCAAAACACACGCTACTTACCATTGCAAGAATAGAAGAATATCCAAAATAGCCAATGATATTCATTATAACTTGGAAAATTCGATGTGTCGTGAGTGCTTCTCATTTGTTCACAGGACATTAACACAAATCCGCTTTCACTCTTTAGTCACTTATACTATGGATATATTAAAATGATAAAATATATAGCAATAATTTATATAAGCATCGCTATTGTCATTTAGTTATTTGCTAACATTCATTACTTTGCATGAATTTGTTAATATAGGAGTTTCTTTAAGCATTAGCTGTCACCAAATGCCACTAAGATTTTGGTTCGTTTGTAAGTTTGCAAATATCTCTGCTTGTTCATTAAACGGTAACAGGTTAACGTGTCTAAACACGTAATTCACAATAGTTTCAATGACACATAAGCTTTTACTCATTTTGAAAAATACGAAAAATTTGATTTCGAATTGCCTCCGTGTTTCTTTAGCCGTATGATGTTGTGTTAAAATATATGAGTTTCATCTGGTGTACCTGGTTTGCGCTTTATGGTGTGCGTGCGTATTTGCGCGCGTGCATGTGTGTTGTGGGCATGTTTGTGTGCTTGTGCGTGTGTGTGTAAATGACCAGATCGTATAAGTGTAAGCAATCATCTTAACATTTCTTACATGGCTTTCTATTTAATAAGATGGACTGAACAACCAGTGAATATAATACTTACCTAAAACGTCTGAAATGGCTATTTTATGACTCAAAAGTATATATACGTACATATATATATATATACACAAATGCATGAACATATAGATACATATATACACAAATACGCGCGCGCGCACACACATGCAGGCGCGCACACACATATACACATATGTGTACACATTTAGGAACGCGTGTGTGCTTTGCATGTGTATGTGTGTCGATCACATGTGTATTTTCTTATCGGATGTAGAATATTTGGGCCACCTGATGTTGCAAATGTTAATTGTTACATAGAATTATCTCTTGAAATATATGAGAAGGTTAATGGCCATGAATGTAAAACCTCCATCTTTACTCATGTAATGTGCTATTCATTGAATTATGCATTTGTGTCTCAAAATGTCTGAATGTTAATGATAAGCAGCTGGATTAGCGTAGTTGATTGATTTCGATATTTCACTTGCTATCACAACTAAAATAGTTCAGTTGTTCACCTTTAACCTTACTACAGGGAATAAATTGTTAGTCCATTAATGGCCTTTTGTCATTTTATGGAACATTAACAATGAATTTCAAAGAGAAAATATATTTCTAATAATGCTTTCTTAGATTGGCAGTAAGCCATACATTAAAAGAGAGGAATGTAGTGCCGATTGAACTGACATCCAATATAATATTTTAGTGAAAGCGGCAAAGCCAACTTTGGCAGAATTTGAACGCACACCATAATGCAGTAGCTAAATCCTGTAAGCGATTTCGTCTTGTATTCTGTAGATATTGCCTCATTGTTAAAATTAATGTTACTGTCTTCTAGTATTAGTGTCAAAGTTTGTCACAAGTTCCGCTATTTCGAGGGAAGGAGCAATTCGATTACATCAACCACAGCGCTCATTTGTATTTATCTTATCAACTCCGACGAGATGCAAGGCAAACTCGACCTCAGCGAAATTTGAAATCAGAACGTAAACACGGACGAAATGCCGCTAAGCATTCCTCCCTGCGTGCAAATGTTTCTGCCTGCTCGCCGCTCCACTGCCAACTAATATTCGAACAGTCACACATGTTTGTGGACGAATCGGCGATGAAGGAAACTTATACATG
>NC_068981.1:68357562-68358291 GCF_001194135.2 Octopus bimaculoides
TATATATATATATATATATGGGGAGCTATACGACCAGAATGATATAAAGCGTCTTTCGGGGAACATGACCTAATACAAGTATTATCATTTCAAAATTCAACCTGCAGCTCCTAAAGGACCACACTGGGTAACATAACAAGCGTTCACATCTCTTACAAACTGACCGTACAATTTCTTTTCCTTCTATGCTTTTTTGTTCATTTCCTGTTTATTTTTTCTTTCGTTACACAATGTTTAGTTTTGATGATGCAGGCTTTCTTAGTGTGTTTCAAAAGTGGTTACAAGTCATTGTTGATATACCGCACTAAGCTGTTTTACTCTGCTTCGATATAGTCAGGCCAGTAATGGAACCTCTCTCGCCATTTCTTTTGGACAAGTACGGCATATCGGTATCATTCTTAGTGTCGAAGGCTCCGTGTACTGTCAACATTTTTCTGGTCTTGGTATTCATTTCCTTCACTTCTCGCTTTTTCCATTTTATAATTCTCGCTCCATACCGAAGTGATGCTGTCGCCCACGTATTAACTGCTTGGATTATATTCCAACCAGTCAATTTTGAGTGTTGTTGTTGTTGTTGTTGTTGTTGTTGTTCTTCTTCTTCTTCTTCTTCTTCTTCTTCTTCTTCTTCTTCTTCTTCTTCTTCTTCTTATTATTATTATTATTATTATTATTATTATTATTATTATTATTATTATTATTATTATTATTATTATTATTATTATTATTATT
>NC_068981.1:68358871-68362116 GCF_001194135.2 Octopus bimaculoides
CTGGGGGTGGTTTGTGTTCCCACCAGTTTTTATAATGGGGCAAGTCCAGGTTTTTGCATGTTACCTAGTGAATATATTGTGCAGCTCTATCATGCCTGTTGAGATACTCTGTAGGCGCAAGCAGACTGCACATGGAGACAACATGATCGATGGTCTCATTTTGTTGTTGGCATATACGACATAATGGGGAGCTGCCGTTCTTTAATATGTTGGCCTGGTAGTTCTTTGTAGGTAGGCATTGATCTTGGGCTGCTTATTATTATTATTATTATTATTATTATTATTATTATTATTATTATTATTATTATTATTATTATTATAATCATTATTTTTATTATTATTATTAAGAATGTGCCAAGCAGGCAGAATCTTTAGCACGCTTGACAAAATGCATAACATCCTATATTCCAGTCTTTTTTGATCAATGATAAAATCCCACCGATGTCGAATTTCTCTCTCATCCTTTTGGGATCGATAAAATAAGTACCAATTGCGCACTGTGATTGATACAATCGACTTGCCCCTGCTATTTTCAAGCCGCGTGACAATATCATAAAGTTTTATTGTCATTATTAGCATTATTATTTCTATTATTACTATTATTATTAGTATCAGTATTAGTATTATTACTATTATCATCATCATCATTATTATTATAGTTAAGACGAAGAATGTGATTCGATTGTAATAGATATTTTATTGGTTGAACGATATTTCAACAGCAAGTCTGTCTTTGTCAAGTTCAAAAATTCAAAATTATAGAAATTTAAATGCATAGTATGAAGGAGAGCAACCAGCGTCCACACGTGGATGGGATAGCATCATCAGTTTTAAAGTTTCAATTTTATAACAGGCGAAAAGAAAAAGACAGAAAAAGGTGACAGGAAAAAGGAAAGAAAAAGAGTAAAAGAAAAATATTTTATCAATCCATTTAGTATAAATTTGATGATATTCTCCTGTCGTCTTAATCATTCCTCCAGAGCGTGATGTTAATAACCCGCAAATATATTTCTTCTCATACATTCTGAGAAATGAAAGTGAAGCAGATTCAGAATATTTTCTGAGAATATGCACGTTCAAGTTCTTTTCAAAATTGCAGCCGCTTGAAATGAAATGTCTAGCAAGTTCTGTCGAACTACTGTTATTGTGCCTGACGCCGAATCTGTGCCCATTAAACCTTTTGTTTAATTGTTCTGTTGTACAACCAACATAAATCAAATTGTATTTCGTTCATTCTGCATCGTACGCCAAATGGGAATCTTTATATGTCCCACCTCCTGTATAAATCATAACATTTCTGTTATGATTTCTGATAGAATTCACTTCTCCCATGTTGTTGCACAATGAACATAGCTTAACTCTTTTGCGGCTGTTCTTCAAGGTACAGCGCGCAGATACTCCAATGTTCGTTTTCGTGGAGTCAGAACTAGCGATCAATAATTCTCTTATTTTCTTATTCCATCTAAAGGCTACAATAGGCGGCTGAGGAAATATCTGTTTGAAACGAGGATATTTTTTCGCCACGTTCTGGTAACTTTCATACAACGCCATTGAAATGCCAGCGAAATGTCGGTGCCAGTTAATCACTAAAGGAATTCTGTCATCTATTGTATTTTGCTTGCTAAAATTATGCGTGAAGGTTAGACTATCTGTTCTAATCCTAGCTATTTCATTTGCCATTTCCTTTAATCATGATTCACTGTAACCGCGTTTGACATAATGTTATACAAAAGCATTTGCATCTTTGCAGTATTCCCATATGTCAGTACAAATGCATTTTATCCTCAAAAATTGGGATTTCGGATTTGACCGAATGAGATGATGCGGAGGAGATAAATGTGGGATGACGTAGCCTTGCAAAATATCTCTGTCACTATTCTGCGTCCAGAAAACGATTTTTGTGTCCAAAAAAATTCAACGCTAGTTTTTGAAAAATTACACGCAAATTTTATGTTGGACTTAAATCCATACTTTCTAGCATAACAGTCATAGAAATGCAATACAATTCATTAAACTATCCTGTGATCCTTCCCAGATAAAAAAAAAAAATGTCATCAATGAACCGTAACCAGAGTATTGGTTCATGATCATGAATGGATTTGAAGTCTTCAGTGTCTTCAGTGTCACGAATTTCGTCATGAAGACATTAGCGAAATTAAATGCCGCAATGGTTTAACCCTTCGTCTGCTGGTAAAATCTTTGTTTCGAATTCAATAATCTACAGAGACAATTTGATGGAGTACTTTTCTTTAACCGCTTTTCGAAGGCATCCATGCATGCTTCTAACACTTCATTGTGGTCAGTATTGGGAAAAAGCATCCGCGGTTACCAAAAAACAGTTCTTGACATGACCTCGGTGCTTAAAAATGTTGTTGATTTTAGATACAAAATCAAAGTATATCTAAAATCAACAACATTTGATATTATTATTAAGTGTTATTATTATTATTATTATTATTGTTATTATTATTATTATTATTATTATTATTATTATTATTATTATTATTATTATTGTTGTTATTATTATTATTATTATTATTATCATCACTGTTGTTGTTGTCGTTATTGTTGTTGCTATTAAGGCAATGTTCTCCACGATCGATAGAGCGTCTGTTGTCTATACATTACTTTTTTTGATCGAGTCCATTTTCTCACAGGACCAACATTATTTTCTCTTTCATTAGATGAAATAAGGTACCGGTCATATTCTGGGGATCAATGTCATCGAGTAATCCCTGTTTACAAAGTAGCTAACCTTCAATGAAATAGGCAACATGAGTTTTAGCATCAACACCAACATCAACAACAGCAGACACAGCAGCAGAAGCAGAGGCAGTATCAGACGCTATATGAGGATTAGTAGCAAATGCATTAGCAGCTGCAACAGCGGCAGCAGCATTAGCAGCAGCAACAGCAGCGATGGTTGTTGTGGCATTAGTAGTAGTAGTAGTGTTGGTAGTTGTGGTATTTTTCTATACTGGTATCTCATTTTTTGAGCTTCCAGATCAGCTGAGAAATTCCATACTTTATAGTTAATTATTTTTTTCTAAGGTTTGAATAACCCCCGATTTTCATACGACTGGAATATTATATTTTATTTTAAATTTATTTCGTCTATATGCATTACGCGCTTATGTATACTCACACACATAGAGGTAAATTATTAAGCTTTAAATTGTCACACGTACGCATTCATACGCATATAATTACGTATATTTATGTGCCTATATATATATATACATACA
>NC_068981.1:68362678-68363214 GCF_001194135.2 Octopus bimaculoides
CGTATGTCTCTATATAGGTATGTATGTAAGTATGCGACCGCGCGCGTGTGTGTGTGTGAAGGCGCATGGCTCAGTGGTTAGAGCATCAAGCTTACGATCGTAAGGTTGTGAGTTCGAATCCCGGACCGGGCTGCGTGTTATGTTCTTGAGCAAGACACTTTATTTCACGTTACTCCAGTTCACTCGGCTGTAGAAATGAGTTTCGACGTCACTGAGGCCTAGCTGCATCGGCCTTTGCCTTTCCCTTGGAGAGGGAAGGCCGGTATGCATGGGCGACTGCTGATCTTCCAAAGACAGCTCGGACTTATCCATGGGAAGGTAACTTTCTAGGTGCAATCCCATGGTCAGTTATATATTTTACTTGGTTCAGTTATTAGCCTTCGGCCATGCTGTGGCACCGCCTTGAAGTGCTGGGGTTGACCGAATCGACCCTAGTACTATTATTCTTTGTAATGCTGTATATATGGGTGTATGTGTGTGTGTGTGTGTGTGTGTTTGTGTGCGTTTGTGTATATATATGTTTATATACACATAAC
>NC_068981.1:68363224-68366209 GCF_001194135.2 Octopus bimaculoides
TGTGTGTGTGTGTGTGTGTGTGTGTGTGTGTGTGTATGTGTTTGTGTGTCTGTTTGTCACCCAGCATTGCTTGACAACCGGTGCTGGTGTGTTTATGTCCCCGTAATCGAGCGGTTCGGCAAAGGGATCGATAAAATAAGTACTAGACTTATAAAGAATAAGCTCTGGGGTCGATTTGCATGACTATGTATGCGGTGCTATAGCATGCCCGCAATCACATGACTGAAACCAGTGAAAGAGTAAAAAAGATATGCTTGTGGTGTGTGTCTGCGTGTGTGTTTGTGTGTGTGTGTGTAAATTCTCACTTTAAATAGCCTATTGTCTAATCACGTGAATCTTTGAAATTGTAGAAAACTTTATATGCTGAAGCTGCATTAGCGCTAACAATGTACTATGATAAACGCTGAACAGAGAACGAGCTGCCTTATCCATTTTCTTCTCCGCTACTTTCATCTCTTAATTTGAGTTTTGGCCTTGAAGACCTTATCTAATGTGAGCGAATTATAGTCGGTAGAATTTTGTATTTTATCTGGATGAAAATTTGCGCAAATTAATTAATAGAGATCATAAATTTTCAAATGAATTGTAAATTAATTGTTTTGTTTTATACAAAACCAACATTTTTAAAGGACTATTTTTTTTACCAGTTTTGTAATTGAGTATTTCATATCTTCTTTGGTTTCAGAATTTTTTTATTTATATGATCCTCTGAAAAACGATGACATTGTTTGACAAACTGTCACGTGCAGTGAGTGAGGTTACTTCTCTTTCATGTGAATCACATCCATTAGCCCTCTTTAACTCTGTTCTGTAGTTTGTGTAATGAGTCATAATTTAACGTATTGCGAAATTAAAACAATACACTGCGATAAAGGGTAACATTAATAACAAAATATTTTTATCTTATTCAGCTGGCTATTACTAATTATCTTGCTATGATAGAAAGCAAACATGAAATAGATGAGCTCCCTTTTACATGAATCCTGAAATAGATGAGCTCCCTGTTACTTGAGGATAATTCTTGTTTCTTTTGAAAGCATTTTTAGAAATTTTGATTTTCTTTAGCCGAAGGTCGTTCCTGATGGTGCATCAGATTGCTTAAATGAATTTCAAACTACAACGTAACATTTTCGTTGTATATATAACACTACGTTGTTCTCTATACCCTCTCTTCTTTAGTATGGCAGGATATGATACGAGAGATGTGATTGTTTTCTCTAGCATTTTCGGAACCCTGGAGAGGCTCTACTCATGAAAAGTAAAACAGTGAGCTAGCTCACATTGTCACATACAATAAATTATTGAACAATATTTAACTTCAATACAAATATTTGATAAGGCGAGTGCTGCGCATTGTAGCGGAACTCGATTTTCGGGCAGTTTAAAAAAACTGAAATGTTACATTCGTTATGAAAAGTCAACGCCCCACATCTAATCCGAAGACACTGTTGAGAGATATATGAATATCAGGCTTTCTATTTCTATGGCTTCAAGTACAACTGATATCCACTTTGTGGAAATAAAAAGAGTATTCAAAACGAGAGATAGAAATATTTTAAACCATTTGTTATATGGATTCTTAAAAAAAAACATTAATATACGGTTTCTCAAAAACTGTGGACAATGTTTTTGAGGAGAAGAAATTTCGGTGAGACAGTCCATGAAAGGAAACTCTTTCATAGACTAGACCAACCAATTCAGAAAGGAAACCGAAAGCAGAAACAATGTTTTTGGCGATCTGGCACTAGGTGGAACTCTTGGGACAAAATATTTTAATGAGTAGACAAAACAATTACTTACATACTTAACTTTACTAAAATGTAAGAACACTAAATATATTGCAGAATTCAACGCCCTTATATTTGGCTCCGGTTTTTGGATATTAAGTGAGTGTTATAATTTGGGGAAATGTCTTCTCATCGCTTCTACTCTGTTCATTTGTCTCAAAAGTGTAGATGCCTTTCTCATTCACATTAACTGTGTAATGAAATGTGCATTATTTTAAATGCTGGGCATAACTGATTCCATTTTGACTCAAGTAATCAATAGTCCGTTTTGAAGTAGAAATATTACTATTATATATTACATATTGCTCGAAAAACATCTCCTTGTCTATGAACTATTATGGTCTATTGTTGTTTACATGACAAAAGGAATAAAAAAAACACAAAACAATTCAAATGATATTCTTTGAATAATTCCTGATACTTTATTCCTGGAAACAATTCTATATAGGATCTGATTAATTTCCTCTTTGATTGGTCATATCCTATTCTTAGAAATTAATGATTGAAAATTATTGAATTGCCAAATATTAACGCACGATGTAGATATTAACCCCTTTCCACGGGTTTGGAGTGCTAGTTCGCCGACCATGCAGTGTTACTGTAACAACATATATTGCATCCAGCAAACATTATATATAATGCATAGATGGAAATAGCATTCAATGCCCTACAACGATGCTGCATGTGTATATAAAGAGAGTGTATATACATCAAGACATTTATCGTATAGAGGAAGGAATATGAATTTCAATGGCTTATTTTAAGATAATATAAACTATATTGTTATTGTTCACGATTGTTGTTTCTTCATATGAATTTACATCAATGAAGAATCAAATAGTGTTTGCGTATAAGACTCGCTACGGATATGCATCATGGTACATGAAATATTTGCACGCCAATTAAACCATATGGGATTCGGCTCCGTTGATAAACATATTCATCATTCGTCTTCGCTTCTACAAACAAGCATACTGAAGGGGTACATAATTGTGTCTATGTTTTCTCTTTACATAGGAGTGGTTGTGTGGTAAGAAGATTCCTTCTCAACCACATGGTTCCGGGTTCAGTCCCACGGGGTATTGTCCTGAGCAAGTGTCCTCGACCATAGCCTCGGGCTCACTATAGTCTTGTGAATGGATTTGGTATAAGGAACCCGAAAGAAAACCGTCGTGCGTGTATATATATATATATATAT
>NC_068981.1:68366222-68367787 GCF_001194135.2 Octopus bimaculoides
ATATACATACACATATATATATATATTATATATATATATGTGTGTGTGTGTGTGTATTTGTGTGGGTGTCTATGTTTAACCTCGCCACTATCGCTTGACAACAAATGTTGGTGTTTACTTTCCGGTTACTTAACTGCTCGGAAAAATATACCGATTGAATACATACTCGGCTTACAAAGAATAAGTCGTGGGGTTGATTTGTTCGACTAAAGGCAGTGCCCCGGCATGACCGCTGCCAAATAACCTAAAGAAGTAAAAGAATACACGAACCTCTCTCTCTCTCTCTCTTTCTCTCACTCTCTATATATATAGCACTTCGGGCTGTCCTTTAAGTAAACAACGCACAGAGTAAACTGGATAAGAAATTATATAAATCCACCAATATAACTATAATTATCACTGGAAAATACCCACACGGATTCTATACATGGATCTTTTTTTTTTTTTGAAATCGAACTATACTCCAAGTACTTTTTCTTCTTTGTTTTTTCTTCACCGCATCGCTCTCATTTCTTACTGCATATCTTCTCACACAGATGTAATAATCCTTATCTTTTACTATTACCGTCTTCGATGAAGGGATACTTTGAATTTTCCCTGAAACAGTTGTAAGACGTTCTACATAAAATATAAATTTATTTATGCCATTGGTCTCTTTATCTTGTTCTTTATATATGACCGCAGTCTAATGACTGAAACAAGTAAAAGAATAAAAGAATAAAAGAATATATAGTAAACTGGCTTCCAGTTCTAATTCGCATTACGTTTGTTTAATCCCTTAATCTATCACACCAATTTTATACGAGGTTCTTTTCACCGCCACATTCACATAAACATATAAGCAGGATGTGTATTAAAACTAACATATGTTTCACGACTTTTGAGCATTTACGAATTGAGTCCTAATTTGTGAAATAACGTCATATAGATGAAACTCCCGAGGAAGTGAATTCTAGCAATATAGTTTTAACAGAGATCTCGTTAATTACGGTGATCGTAAATAAAATACTCGCGGCAGTTTGAGGGCATTAACTCTTAATGCGATATTTATTGCTATGTTGTGATTAAAAGACTTGGTAGATAAATTTCATTTGCAAAATGTGTATATGTATAAAACTCAAACAATTTATCGTTTTACACAGCGACATATTTATAAGTGTAGGGGTTTTATGTCAACCATTAAAAGTTTCATTATTGCAGATGTTTGACGCCCAACGCTAAAATCAAGTAGACAATAATAGTATAATTCTGGAATGTCAAAGCTGTAAAAAATATGTATATGTATACATATACAAACTTAAACGCGCATACACCAGCACACACACAGGCACACACTAACACGCATACCCATACTCTCATACACGTACACATAGATATATAAGCGGTAATGATTGACAGATATATTTTAAATTGTAATGTCTTGAACACACTATAAAAATCCATGCAAAATCACACTGATATGTGTAACTGAAAAATTGTCTCTCACACACCTGTATCTGCAACATACACAAAACCATTCATGCTGACACACAAACACACGTATATATATATATATATATATATAT
>NC_068981.1:68367911-68371595 GCF_001194135.2 Octopus bimaculoides
CACACACACACACACACACACACACACACACACACACACACACACACGCACGCACGTTTACATACACAATTGTGTACTTGTGAGTAGATGGCTGTACAATTCTGTCTATCTGAATAAGTATATTACAAGATACATTGTTTACATAAAAATATAAAACATCATAAAATATACTGTAAATCAAAGTGTCTGTAGAGTAAAAATAAAAATACTATCTTTGAAATAATCGAGCAAAAGAGAAACTGCGTACGTACAGGTGGAACCTTACGCCCTTGATTGTCCAGTCACACAAACCCGCAGGCAAGTACAGCACGGGCGCAGAAATATTTCCTGTGCCTACATTTACCCATTACTAAGACATTACCATAACCTCAGTCTTTCATTCAATCAAAAACACTCTATATTGCAACTAATAAGAATACAGTGAGAATTTCATGGGATGGGAATGGAATTGGATTAACGAAGGTACGTCATTTATGAGCTCGTGAATGGTGATGAACGTGTCTCTGACAAACCACGTGATTGCATGTCTTTGTTGGGGTGTTGGAGGCATTGTAGTTTCGATTCCTGGACAGAATGACGCGTTGTTTTCTTCAGCAAATCACTACATGTCACGTTGCTCAGCTGGCAACAGACCGGTGTCCTGTCCAGGTGGGGACTATATACGCCATGAAAATGGGAAACCGACCATTATGAGTCGGTAATGAGTCAAGAATGTAACTATTTTTAAATGATCGAGTAACTGAAGTAGCCAATGAGTTAATTAGTTAACAAATGGCAATAAAATTATACATGATAATTCGTATAAAAGAAATGACTCATATCCGATACATTTGTTTTAGTAAGTTTTCACATGAAAAGTGTTGCAACAAAAAACTAAATAGTTAAAATTCTTCACTTTTTTTAGAAAAGAGATATCTGCCAAAGAACACACGCACACACTCAGACACACACACACATATTTGTGTGTGCACGTGCTAGTGAATGTGGGTGCGACTATAAGAGCGTGGAAGAGGAGGCGGGAGAGAGATTATTTATGTATGTACGTACATATCTGAGCAAATAAAGCACCAACAATAAGTAAACTAAATACTCAAAGTTAATTTACAGCACCTCAAATCTTATGTCACTTTCAGAAGAAACGTGCATATGGTAAGAAATATAATTTATATAATGCTCGGGAAAACTGTTTATTTCAGTCATACAGGTATTGGATCTTGACTGCCTTTGTCCCACATATTTCTATTGTGAAAAATATGGTGGATAATATACAGTTTGTTGAAACGGAAGACCTCAAATTTCGAGGAAATGTAGGTGATTAGATTAGTCCAAATGTACTATTTTAGCTTGTTTAATATTTCAAATTAGAATACTGCGCAATGTTGTAGACTACAAGATTGTTTTTCCGATGTCCTTATGAATCTGCCACTTCCGGAAAGATAACAATTATGAATTTAGGAAAGATGAGTAGTGTATACTTTCGACTAAATTGCGTTAAAGATATGTAGTTTCACCAATGAGAAGCATATACCGCACCGGCGTAACTGAAATGTAGAATATAAAGAGAGGTACTCAAAATCTAGAATGACGTTTCTTCAACGTTCTTCATCACTAATGCGCTTCCAAGCAGAAATAATAATCATACTTCACAGATGGTAAATAATATCGAGATGGTATTACTGATGAATTACATTCAAATATGAGGCGATTAAAGTGGTGTTACTTCCTTCCAGAATGGCGTGTCCATTGTGTATTAGCCGTGAGAAATGAATAATGTTAGGGACGGATTCGAGAGAAGTTGTATAGAACGGTTATTCGAAATAACCTGACAACAAAATATTAAAATCTCGATGTGATTTAAATACTGAATGCAAATGTATGGTGGTATGCCCACAATTCAAGCGCTGATCATTTTTCACTGTTTATATATTCAAGTTTATTATATTGGTTCTATTCATTTCATATAAATTTGCAGCACATTACAAGGAAAAACAAACAAACTAACATGAAGTGCATGATTACTTCACCAATTTCGGTCACCAGGGTTGAACTAATCATTATCTACTATTGAAAGGATGTTGACCTCCAGTTTCAGCTTACTTACTTAACCTCATTTCTCATTTGTTTTCGCCATTATGCATGCTACATCATCTAAAATGTGTAACAGCGCCACGTTTTAAAATCACGAATACATACTTCCGCAAATGTTTGATTATTACATCAACTAAAGGAAAGGCTAGGTGAAATGCGTTTTATAGAATGACCACAATGCATTTTTATTCAGTAGTGGAAAATTCCTTCGGCTGAGATTATAAACCAAGGGCATTCTCAGAGTATTAACATTCATAAGGTATAAATAATATCATATACGAAATATGTTCTGCTGTTATACTATAAAAACTTCATAGAGTAATATATGGCAAAATGTGATTAGTAGTCATAGATAATGAGATAATGTTGGTCGATTGATAAAAAGATTTGTGTTTTCATTTATTCTGGAAAAATGAGTTATACAATTACACTGGCACATTTTGCTACCTGACCCGTCTGCATTGCTTTATGCAAACGAAGAGTACACAATAAACTCCAAACTTTTGTGGCGAGCTAATGTTGACGATGTAGTACATTTTTTTTCTCATTCGTTTTGCAACAATCTATGTTTCTAATGCAATTATGCATTTATGTGTCTTTGTACAACATATCAAGCCCCAAAGACAAATCGTAATTTTCATTACTTTAGTACAATTGGGCACAAGTGGAACGTTAACAAGCATCTCAGTTTACGCAATACTGAAAGTAACTGTGAGATGCTTGAACAGAGTTAGAACTGATAGTGTTTAGAGTAAGTCATGAGTTATAGAAGATTGTGCCATAATTTGGGCAGGTCAGCTGGAGTTTTCAGAGTATTTTTTACCGAGGTTAACGTGTTTTGACAAGATTGTTTCCCAATCGCATTGTTTCTAGTACTGTTGTACTGCATGCCGCGTATCATCAACTATAGCGGCGGATCAACCAAATTTCAAAGTGAATTTGGCGGACGGAAAGAGAAAGAATGTCATCAAATTGTACAGAGGAACATTTATTTGTAGTCATTACAATTGTTTTACGAGACGTAGTTCTCCAGATTCGTACGTATTTGGTTATGTAACGGTTTCCTCCCATTACGAAATCTTCGCAGATATGTAGTTACTTTTGGGCTAAATCACCCCCATTAAAAATTGCCATTGAAATATTGGGTTACCTCCGAACTAAAAAATGATGTTAACGTGGAGAGAAGAGATTGGATTAAAAGAGTTAGATTCTTTTAATTCAATACTTCAATACATTGTTGACGTTTAGCCTCCTCACTAGTCATGGTATGAATTGTTAGGAAAATATTATCAGGTTCAGTAAGATGGCTGATGTTTTCATTCTCGTGTTTATTAATTTTTTCCATTTTCAGTTCTGTATGATTTGTTATAAAAAATATTATCAGATTCAAAATGATGTTTCATGTCTTCACTTTTTGTTTTTATTAATTTTGTCATTTTTTTTTTGTTTTATGGTGGATTAAACATTTTTTTTTTAGTTGAGGGAGATAATCAAAAGTACCAGTATTTCTAGTAAAAACAGCCTGTGTGTATGTGGATAAGCCATTTTTTAAATAGAGATACCGGTATGTATACCAACACGTATATATATATATAT
>NC_068981.1:68372077-68375248 GCF_001194135.2 Octopus bimaculoides
ATATATATATATATATATATATATAAATCAAAATAAGCAACACGGATTTCAAAGATGATTGCAGTACGCACGTTTCATGCTACTCCATTTATTTAAGTAATGCGACCATTACATTAAATGCAATATGTAGAGTAATCTTCAGCTGCACAAGAATGTAGAAAATTACAGTAGAATAGACATATTATAATTGTGGCAACATTTAAAAATCCAAGTAGGAAGAAGAATACATAAAAATCCATCTTGACATAACCAAGGCTAGCAGGCTAGTAATTAGTTCTAGGTAGAATTCTAACCGTCACTGATTTTATTGTCTCTTATCTAGTGGTTATAGTATAAGGGCCAATCACTTCTAAGGAAAGGGAAGGTGTAAGCTTTATACATGGATATGGTTCTAAAGGTTTCTCTGGTCAGAGTGGCAACACTATTTTAGGTTGAATTTTTTTTACTACTATCATAATGTTGGGGAATTAAACCTTAAGCATTTAGGTCAACAGGGCTTCACCTTTAGTCTGAATAAAGCATCAGTATTGTTTTACATATTCTAAGTATGGGAAATTTATAGATATCAATATTAGCTTAATTAATATGTTAATAATAAGAAGTATGTTAATAATAACATTGTTAAAAATAATAAAAATGTAATTAGTTTATACAAAACCCTGAAGTAGTGTCAATTTTGAATTCAAAGGCTATAGATAAGGTGTAAAGTTTAAGAATATTATATATATTTGGCTCAGAAAACTATTATGAATTATTTTAAATAAATGGAGTAGCATGAAACGTGCGTACTGCAATCATCTTTAAAATCCGTTTTCCTTATTTTTGATTTTTTATCACCTTGCTTTTAGAATATTGCAATATATTTTATTGAAAGAGAAACTTTGGTTCAATATACGCACTGGTGCTGATTCACCGGCTTTTACACTGTCCTGTGTATTGTCTAGAGCTAAAGCATTTTTCATGAAACTAAATGTGAATTTATGAGATACAAGGTACGGCCTGGGATTGCGATTATTCATAGTACGTGCATCTATGTCAGTATATCCTTTAGAGCACAAATGAGGGTAACTACTCCTGCAAGTTTTACATTATTAGGCATGGATACCAAGTTCATATGCTGTAAAATCACTTTATGAGGGAAGACAGATTGCAATATTTCTGGGGCAGAATTGCTCAAACTGCATACGATTATATTGATTTCTTTGTTATCACCAATTATTAATGCCTGGCATACGTAAGAACCCTAACCGTTGTTGATTTACAGTTTTAAAATTTATTGAAAGTAAGGATATTAATAAAAAATCATCCGTCCTTTATTTTAGAAGTTTAGCCGAATTTAATGGTGGATAATGTAAAGCGCCGAGCTGCCAGAAACTTTAGAATTCCGGGCGAAATGCTTAGCGATATTTCGTCTGTCTTTACGATCTGAGTTCAAATTCCGCCGAGGTCGACTTTGCTCTTCATCCTTTCGGGGTCGATAAATTAAGTGCCAACTGCATACTGGGATCGATTCTATCGACTTGCCCCCATCCCCTGAAAATTCCAGGGCCTTGTGCCTAGAGTAGAAAAGAATATAAGATAACCTAACTGCTGACTCTCAGTTATTAACTCTACTAGATTTGCCTTGCTTAAGGGAGGAATATTCCTTAGAAATAAGATGTATTACCTTTTATACCTGTTCTAACGGTGAACGTACACGATTTATCAGGGACGCGATACCAACACTCTAATGCTAGTCCCTGGAAAGTAGTCGGTTAAAGGAAAAGGACATGAAGAGACAGAAAGAGAGGAGGAGACAGAGAGAAATGTGGAGGAAAGAAACGCTTCCACTTTACTTGTACTTATATATGAACATCGAACAAATAGAAGGTAAAACGGGATACAGTGACATTTAAAGTCCGAACATAGGAAGTCATGCCATGTATTGCAATGGATTCTTCCGACGCGCTGATATTTCTGTTAATTCTCAATAGGATGACAAATCTTATAAGTATTGATATATCCAAGGAACTTTGCTGAATATTTAGTGTCAAATAAAGTGATGTAACAGAAATATTAATCCGATGATACCCCCTTTCCTCGTCAGTTTATTGGCAGCTGCATGTTAAGCAAGTTTCAGCGAGAATTTTTAGTGAAATGTTGACCTTGCGTGCATTAAAATGACTTGGCAATATATTTAGTCAAACATATTTCGATATAGTAGCATAAGAAAATGAGAATCGTTTCTTTCAGTACAATTGCAAACAAATCTCTTATTATGACTCCCTAATCGGACACACTTTTACATTTTGATATAGTAGCTTCTAGGAGCGATGTTGAGAGAAATATTCGACCTCTTGACGATTTCATCGTTAAAATTAGTTTGTTACAGAGTACATGCAACAGAACTTTTGAAATTCAGGTTGATATATATTTAAATCATAAAGCAATATCGGAAAAATATATATAGGTTGAAATAGATTCACACACTTAATTCAGAATGCGACTTTATCGCCCTACATTTCAAATATGATGTGGTCTAACTTTTAATGTAAACTCCTGCTGTTTCCATACAACAAAATATGAAAATAAATTCGGTTTACATACTCATTCACTTCATCGCTTCTTCTGGTTTCTAAATTGAAAATACTACTTTTCAATAATAAAAAAAAGTGAAATATTGAACATTTTAAGATAAAAAAAAAATAGATAATGATCGATATCCATATGTAGCTTAAGCAAGGGAAAATAAGTCGTATAAAAAGTGCATGCTATATTGTATGAATTTGCGTTTCTGTAAGATTACCCATTCGGTAAGTTTAGCATTCACCGCAAGAAACCTTCAGACAGTAAATATCGAATATTTCATTAAGGAAAAAAACAAAACAAAAAACAAAAGAAACAAGAAAACATGTAGAAAAAGAATTCCAGTAAATCTCTTTTACATTTCCGTCGGAAATAGATAGCATTTTATAAAGTATTTATTTTCTAGACATTCGAAAACATCATTGACATAATGTCACCCAAATACACACATGTACAGGCACATACACGTATATACATTCATGAATATATTCATGTATATGTTGCTGAGACAATGTTTCTGCAATGTACAGGAAATATGTAACACGCACATCTACGTTATTATTCATATTTGTATGTATATATATATATATATATATATATATATAT
>NC_068981.1:68375615-68384687 GCF_001194135.2 Octopus bimaculoides
TATATATATATATACATTCTAGCGGATGTGTCTTCATAGGAAACATACCAGCAATATCAGGCTATCATGCCCAATTTAATTGAAATTATAATTTTATGACATAGGAAAGTAACTGAAATGTCTCATGCATCAGTAGATGTGAGATCTGCAGAAATAAATGAAAACAAAAAGTACACACGGTTCATTCACAAGATCATGCTAGCATATTACGGAATACTTGTGTCTTCCTAGGTTAGGTAGAGGATGTATATTCAATTAGTGATTTCTAAGATGTCTGAATGTTTAATGGGCGAAAATTTGTCGGACTATATTGAAAATTCACATATAAGTCTATATTTCCTTATGGTGCGCTCTGCATGAATGGGTAGTTTTATCTCTCTGTTTTTATCTATCTATCTATCTATCTATCTATCTATCTATCTATTTGTCTGTCTGTCTGTCTGTCTGTCTGTCTGTGGGTCTGTCTGTATGTCTGTATGTCTGTCTGTGGGTATGTCTGTCTGTCTGTCTGTCTGTATGTGGGTCTGTCTGTCTGTCTGTCTTTTTATCTATCTATCTATCTATCTTTCTATCTATCTATCTATCTATCTATCTATCTATCTATCTATCTATCTATCTATCTGTCTCTCTATCTGTCTATATATTTCTTCTCTAAATGAGTATATGCATGGGTGAACAATTATCAATATAGTTTAGATAAGTCTGCTTTACTAAAGAATATATATTCATGTGTCTGTGCACGCGCGTTTTCGCATTTTATAAGAATATGTATACATATGTATACGCAGAAAAATACATAAGCATACGGCATGTGCATAGCAAAGTATGAGATAATTCACAGTATGTCTTGAGCCAATCGATATAAGAAATGTTACTAACATTTTTTACTTTTTTGTTTTCGAAATTTAGCTCTCTTCACGTCCTCAATATCAATCCCACTGCAATTACGTATGTGTTTTTATATTCTCCTCTCAGAAATAGGCACAGGCGTGGCTGTGTGGTAAGAAGCTTGCTTCCCAACCACAAACTTCTGGATTCAATCCTATTACGTGGTACCTTGGGCAAGTGTCTTCTATTAGAAACTCGGGCCAACCAAAGCCTTGTGAGTGGAGGATCTAGTCATACTCATTCGCAAAACGAGCTAAGTTTGCCTAGTTTGCTTTCAATTTTGGTGTATCGATGATGCAATTCTGAATTTTGATTACGATCAACCAATTGCTTTATCTCGTAAATTTAAAAAAATCTGATGTTATTTGGAATTAATTTTGGAAATTTGGATAATTTTAGCCAATCAACATACAGCGTGGCATTAGCAGCTTATTACCATGACAACCTCAATATGTATTATGGTTCACTATTGTCTGTGCCTCTGTTGTCTAAGTTGATTTTTTGCACTTGTTATTTTTACATATTTTTCATTTTGTATATTTTTGGGACTCATTCACACAGATACCTGGACTTAGGATTTCACTAGGTTAATTCTATTCATAAAAAAATTTATTAGGTGTATTTCCTAAACCATTAGCTTCACATTTCAACTGCTTAACTGAAATATAGCAAACATAACAGGAACTGAGAGGGATATCGTGGACACAGAAACTGTAGGTGATACAGATACTTTGATATTATTCTTGACATCTGCATGCTAAAACATATAAGATACAGGTATCCTTTTCCTTGGGACGAAAACTTTGTTGACCTCTATTATTGTAGTTTACAAATCCAAGCGTGTAAAACGTTATTCAACTATGGGTTGTTGGAGACGGACGCCCCCTTTTCACTCACACACGCGCGCACTTATATATTAATGATGTACATAAATACATAGCAGGTATACATAATACTGTCGTACGCATAAAGTAAACAAATACAAATATATTAAGATAACACATTTTTAAAAATGATGAAAACATACAATCAATGAAGAGGCAAAAAAAAAAAACAAAAAAAAAACAGTAAGATGATACATGTCGATTTTATTAGTTATTTCTGTTTATTTAGAAACCTTCAATGAAATTAGTTATTTATGTTTATTTTGAAATGAACAGGTCAGAGGCCAAACTATAAATTGCGCAGTGTTGTATTACTCGCAAATGTCTTCTTCGGGTAAAACCACCAATAGAAGTGAATATGACCAAAGACTGCGTGTACTCCATCGCGTGCAGCTGTGGTTGGCTATACTAGGCAAAACATGACGGCCCCTCAAAAGAGGGGTAGAGGAACATTGCAAAGCTGTAACACGAGGAAGATGTTGGCAAATCGGTTATAGCTGATCATGTATGGCAAAATGGAGACCACCTCCCCCAGTGGAAAGAAGTTAAAATAATAGACAGAGATCACCACTGGAAAATACGAAAACTAAAAGAAGCATCACACATGCTAGAACACAACAACCTCCTAAGCAGACCCAGCGCAGATATGAATAGCATATGGGGACCAGTATTAAGGAAGGACAGGAAAGTATTAGACTATCCTTTCCATGACTTTGCTGATGTGTGAAGTCAGAGAGAGAGGCCTATAGTTTTTGACATCTGCTCTGCTTCACCCTTTATAGATTGGGCATATTATTCCCTCCTTCAGCTCGCTTGGCATTCTGCCATTTGCAAGAAGGCTCTGGAAGAGAATCTGGAGGAGTTTTAACATGCTCACACGATTTGAGGAGGATTGTTGGGAAACCATGAGGACCAGCAGTTGAATTTGCGTCCACCTCATCTATGGTTAGTAGTATATCTTCTTCGCTAATGTCGATGTATTCCATTGTAACTGCCTCGCTGGTTATAGGTGAGGTGGCAAAGGGTTCCGCTGGTTCAGTCTTTGTCAATGTTCCATCGGGTGGTAAAAACACTTTTAACTGGTCATTCAGTACCTCACTGATCCTGGTTGGACTATCTCTGAGGGAGCCATCCCTTTCGAAGAGGTGTCCTATCTTGCAGCATATTGATGTTGTTTCTTTTGCGTAATGAAAGTAGGATTTTGGGTTTGACTTAATTTATTTCATAACCCAGGCTTCTTTGTCTACTCTTTAGGATTGTAGCAGTCTTTTTTCAATCTCCATCAGTGTTGTTTTTAGGCTGGAGAGGGACATTTTGCCACTTTTGGGATGTTGATTGAGGCGATTTGAAACCTTCGTCCGTCGTCTCATAAGGATCTTCCTCTCCCTTGGAATCTTGTTCCTATTTGCTGTGGCCTTGTGCTCTGGGACATATTTCTGGCATATGACTTGCACAACAGACATGAAATTTTCTAGTTTTATGCCAATGTCTAGTGTGGAGAGACATTTCGGCCAGTCCTTTCTGAAGATCTCTTTTTGGATCGATTTCCAGTCTGCTTTGTGGAAGTTCAGATTGGAGAGATTTCCAGTGCTTCCTTTAGGCTGTATGACTCTGCCTACTTTCGTCCCACACATAGACAACTGTATTATGTTCCGATCCGAGAATAATGTCGGCGTCACTTTCCCATCATGAACGATGTCTATATTGTTCGGGAAGCAGAAATCCTAAATGTTATTCAAACTAGTTGGTTTGAGTACAACTTACTCCATGAATAAGGCACTGGTGAAGTTGAGCAGGGACTCCACCTGTGCTTGTTTGCAAGGAGTCATTCCTGAGACCATGAGTCATTCGGGCCATTTGACGTCAGGGAAGCTGACATCACTCATAACAAATATCCTCACCTGGTGTTCCAGTTGCATGAGGATTTCTTGTGAGGTAATCGAATGAATGTTCGAAATATAAATGTATATGTAAGGCGGCGACCTGACCGAATCATTAACACGACGAGCAAAATGCTTAGCAGCATTTCATCCGCCTTTATATACTAAGTTCAAATTCTGTCGATTTTGACTTTGTCTTTCATCGTATCGGTGTCGATAAATTGAGTACCTCGTGTGTAACTGAGTTACACCCTCACCCGAAATTTATTGTTCTTGTACCAAAACTTCAAACTAATATACATGTATGTGTGGATGAATGCACACACACGCGCGCGCGTACACTAAAACAGACGCACACCCACACACACACATATGGTGGAGAGGTCCTGTATGCATTTCGACTCATTTGTTTCTCATTGAAATGAACAAATTAGTTGCTGACGTCGACCTGGTACAACAAGATGATACTATATATGAAATCATGCCGTTTGCACGACATATGTACACTAAATTCAATACATATAATGCATTGTAATTAATTTCATCATAAAAACTGAAATTATTTAGATTAATGTTATTATCTTGTGTTCCGATACATTATAATATTAAATACATAAATTTCAATTTGGACGTAACTGTGATAAAGACAAATACGCAGTGAGAGAATAGGAGAGCGATCTTAAAAGAACCCTTTGAGAGTAACTAGCCGCTCTCCATTTAAATTTGAAATGGATATTTGCAATGTTTGAGATGAATGATGAAAGCATTCCAAGCGATGCGATGTGGTTCAGTAGTTAATTGAAGTTGGCTAGTCACTTGTCAAATATTAATCAATAAAGAGAAAGTTACACATGTGAGAATATGGCATGCTGAGCTTATAAATTAGTGGTTGGACTGCACTTAATAATTTTATACCTAGCAGCATATGGAAGAGTAAGATAGCTTCACATAATACTATTATCATAGATTAATTAACGATTCTTCTCAGCATGCTGAGTAATATAATTTTCAGGACACTATTCAACCTTTCATTTATTATTGGGCATTGTTCTTTTACGAGTATTATGAGATCGGACTGATAATAAAGTTTATTTATGTCATGATTACATACGCATTTATTGAATATTTTGAGATGTACAAAAGGTGTCCAAACCTACAACCTGCAAACATGTGCGCACAAATTATGAAATTTGTATATGTTAATGCCAAGTACAATATCACGTACGAGTTACGAAATACAAGGTTCAATTCTGTTTTGAAGAATATAAAGTCGAAATTCACAATTCTCTGTTACACAACTGAAACATGATTAACGTCAAAAGAAAACTTCATACCTACAGAAGGCCTTTTGCAAACAGAGTCGCTGAGCAAAGGAAATAGCTCACACAAATTATACTCGTATATATACACATACATACATACAACACATTTTATTTTACGTTCCTCCTGATTGCTCACCTGTAAAATGAGTTGCGACGTCACTGATGCAAAGCTGTATTGTATTTACCTTTACCTGGGATAACATCGGTGGCGTGGAGTGGGGAGGCTGGTATGCACGGGAAACTTTATATATTCTATAAACAATGGCACGGTCATTCAGGAACGCAGAGTCTCTTTACTATGTTGTATACGCACACCCACAAAAACACACACATATATATATATAAATATATACATATATATATATATATACATTATAAACATATATGTATATGCCTTTATATATTTACATATATACATATATCATATGCATATATATATATATGCATATATATATATATATATATATATATATATATATATATATATATATATATATATATATATATATACACATATATATATATGTATACATATATATATATATATACATACATACATACATATACATACACACACACTCTTCTGAGAATCCTTAATAACAACCTCTGGATTTGAAGCTGTACTCCCCAAATAGACACATCTAAGTCCAAAGTCTTATATGGAATACATTCTGTACAATAATACGACACCAAACTTAATGAATTCGATTTGCCTATAATTCTTAACCTACAGCCTATTTATCTTTCAACAGAAATCCACTAATCTCACATATTTTTAACACCGACAATTTAACACCAATGTATTTTTAACATCGACCATAAAAAAACCGACATGGGCCAAAATAGACCACAGTCTGATGACGTTTTACTTGGTCAAAACCGCCAAATCACTCTCAGTACCATTCTCGATCAAGAAAAGTAGGATTTTACTCAATTAAAAATATTGTGTAATCCTACGTACGAGCAAACTTTGTATGTATGTATGTATATACATACTTGTCTGTCTGACCTGCTGTCTGTCAGTCTGTGTGTCCGTCTGTCTGTCTGTCTGTTTGTCTGTCTATCTGTCTCTCTCTATCTGTCTCTCTTCCAGCACACATCCACCAGCAACACTTAGAATAAATTATGAATGCCATCAAACTCATGGGTTTCTGATCTTATGTGAACCCCGAAGAGATTATCTACCTTTGAAAGTAGTTATTTCATACAATCAGTGCTGGAATTAGATGCTTGTTTCTATGTACCGTATGCCTGGTTATTTCATATAAGTGCTCGAATGAGATGAGTGTCGCTGTGTGCGTTATGTGCGGTGTTCTTCAAGTATTCATAATTTAAATCCATGCTTATATACTTCGCATAAATATATATGCATATATGCGTGTATGTGCGTGTTTATATTTGTGCCTGTAAAATTTATACGTGTACGCACACAGCTCTTCATTCTTTGTAAGATAAAAATGGCCTATATGTTTCATCACGTATTGGAAACCGAAAGGATGAGTGGACATTACAGTTATTCTCAAGAGTGTTTCGCTGTTTTTTGGCATAGGAACAATGTTCCACTTCTCATATTGTATGACGTTCATAGGTGTAAACTCCTGCAGCTACTTTCCCCTGTCTGTCATTACGAAAACAGTTTTTCCTTTGTTGATATCACATGCATTTGTAGATATCTGCCAACTTGCATCGTGAAAATGCAGAAGATGCATTAATCCTCAACTCTTAATTCGAGCATAGAAATATTGTCTCTATTTCATAACGAGAAAAGTTTCTCGAAATACTCATATTCACTGTTTCATCCATTTACCTTACGTGTGTAGACAGGTTAACAATATCAATTGCTCCCTCCAGGTCTTATGTAAATTCAATGAATATATTCATGCAATTATATGCAGTTAGCCATATAATTCTTAAGTAGTTTACTCGAAATATAACGTGATATTGCAATTTATTTGAATTTTTAATCTATTATATGTATTTGCAGTAGTTTAACAAAAAGCAAATTTACACCAACAGATATAGGTTGTATATATTTAGATACATCTCCAAAATGTCTTACTATAACCAGTGCCATCATACATGCGTTTCGTCAGAATTAACTTTGATCACTTTTCGCAAATTTTCAACTATGATGAAATGATGAATTTCAAATTTCTTCTCAGCTCTTTTATTTGTGTTGTCATGGGACATTTGTATATTTGTTCGACATGCTAGAAACATCACCTAAATTTTACATGTGTTAAAGCCCATTGTTAAAGCTAAATATAATCATCTTAGTGGCTATTTGTTTTAAACATTAGGTTATGCCAATGATAAAAAGTCGTAGGTTTCAGTTAATTCTACCTATAATGTTTTGATTTTAAATATGTATTAATACATGCATAAAGATCTCTTAACCATAGCAGTTCCTGAGATAAGCTTATTCTATAACACACCACAAGAAACTACTCTCTACTGTCTTTGTCTTTCTTTTTTTTTCATAACAAAACTGTTTGTATATATGTGCCATACTAAAAGAATAATACTTTCATAAATATAATTTTTACTCCGTTCCAACTACTGCTACGCGGTGACTGAATTTTCACATAAAACACATTCCTAAATAAAATTTCATATAGGTCCATACACTATACTGACTTTTATCTTCACACGATGCACTTAGATCTCTAATGTTATGGTTACTTATGAACTACGATGAAAGTCTGTGTCTAATCAATATTCCTAATCGATTATTTTCTTTATTACCAGAGTGGATTGCGTTATGTCAAGACGACCATTTTTATGAAGCATTCTTTTCCTCCGGAAAAAATAATCTTCTATATTTACGCTGCAACATTGAACATCGTGAAATGTGAGAACTAGTTCGCATATATTGTTTAGTATCTATACCTACCTACTCACTCGTCTGGAATTTTATTTCTAAGATCTAAGCTATCTTTGCATTAACTACATACACTGCATTTACTCTATCATCAAACTGATATAAAACTTTCGTTATGTTGTGCTTTCTAACGTGTCTCCTAATATATTAGTATTAATATCCATGTCAGTTAAAGCAATTTACCAATACTTGTCATTGTTCTGTCTAATATCTTTTCGTTCCCGTGTGGCTATATCACAGTTTGTCGCCTCTCACTCTCTTGAAGGACAAGTATTCTGAGAAATTTGTTAAATAAGAATTTAAAAAATAGAATATTGGCAAGATCTGTACGCATATTATCCTATGAATCATTGCTATGCCTACTATAAACTCTAAAGCTTGCTTAAATTTGTCTCCATGTGTTAAGACGTGGACTGGGAGATACGCAAGAGAGTGGCAACAAAGAAAAACTTTGTTAAAATCCCACATATGTTGGATCTGCTTTTCACCCATTTGAGGGTGATGATATACAGAACCAGCTAATAAATGAGCATGGTGTTTTCGACTAACCCGTTTCTTTCAAATTTCCTAGCAATGTCTCTAAATTAGAAAGAATTATTATTATCTACAAAACTTAGTTTAAGATTTCTATTTGTTATACCTATGTTGATATATAAGTAACCGAATGAAAACCGATAAGCTTTTTGTTCAAATGCACGTGTTTCTTTCGGAATAATTTTAGTTTGAAAGGTTTGTCTAACAGCTGTGTGTTTTACTGGTTTTGGTAATGAAGACTACTTTGTTGAGGTGATCTTATCTCATATTCAGCTAACGCATCAGTAAATCAGTTAAAAGGAACGGCCACTGGGGTCTTCGTGATTCCGAAAAAATACTGCAATATTTTTATTTAATTATTCCTAACAAGAACTTCAGCTGGTAGTTTTTTTCAATTTTTCAATTATTGAAGACGTAAGCAATCGTATTTTGTAACTTTCATATTTGTAATTTTTCTCAGAATACATTTCTTTAATTCTTCTTCTCACGTACAGATGGCTACTTTTACTTGTATAGCATGACAGTATATTTGGAACCAGCAATCTAAACACAATAGAGATACTCTCTCTCTCTCTCTCTCTCTCTCTCTCTCTCTCTTTCTCTCTCTCCCTCTCTGTCACTCTCTATCAGTCTATCTCTGTGACACACACAGGTATATATATATGCATATATATATATATATA
>NC_068981.1:68385712-68388182 GCF_001194135.2 Octopus bimaculoides
GAGAGAGAGAGAGAGAGAGAGAGAGAGAGAGAGAGAGAGAGAGAGAGAGAGAGGCAGAGATTTATTTCAGCCATACTGGAGTCATCTTTCAAACTTACAGAATATCAACATTTTATAGTATATCTATTTTTAAGAAACAAAAATTACACGAGATCTTAACCAACTTTTAGAAAATACTTTTAGAAAATATTTATGAACGTCTCCCTATGAAACTAAAATGGAGTAAAATCGTCAGTTGAAATCAAACCATTAACTTCTTGTAACTTATTGTATTCAATAACGGAGAGAGGCACATGAAATCGTGACAGGCACATTTTATTCATATATCCTAGATGGTGGTAAACATGTTCAAGTAAAATAGTTTACGGAAAAGAGTTGGCCCTTTGATTGATAATGTGAATGTTAATATTTTCTCATTTCGTTCCTCGATGGTAGCATCCAATGTGCACTGGACAAAATATTTGGTGACCCATTTCAAGTTGTGAGTTCACATTACTTTAGAGTTGATTTTCTTTCCGCTCCTTGAAGATCAATAAAATATGTAGTACCCAAGTACCGAGGTCAACATAATGAACAATTCCCTTAGTGACAGTGTCTCAGCATTATCAAAGTCTGTTGGAAAGAAATATATTAATATGAAATGAAAATCAATATTTGACATTAGACTTCTACTTTGAACTCTTTTTAATCGTATGTTTATCATGTTTTGTAGTTGCTCCAAATGATGTTCAATTTGCAATTCTAATCGGACCTGCATAATTACATCGGTTCAAATTCGCTTGAGACTTGAAAATACTAGAGATTGTTTGGTCACGAGTGTTACGGGACAGGAAATACCATAACGATTTTAATTTATCCTAGAATCGTTATATGTGTCCGCATCATACATGATAATTCGTAGCAACAAGTAACTTACGTCATGTACTTCAATATACATATTTGTTCATTAGATATATTTAGTTATTGGCAATATGTCAATTGCTAATGAAATGTGTTCACTCATCACATATTATCAGCAATATAATCATTTCTAAAATCGCACCCATAGCTTAATCTAAACAGGCAAGAATAGTGTTTTGTTCTCTAGCAACGTTTTATTATTGTGAATTATATACCTGCATGATCCCCAAGCAAAAAATGGTGGTCCTGCCAATTGTAATGTGTTTATTAGTCTCCATTTTGCCCACGCTTTTTGAGAAACATTTTGCACGGCGTGAGAACGTAAAACTGGAAGAAATTCCACTCAACATTTTGTCCGACGTGCTAACTTGCCGCCTTTATGGTGTTATGAATAATTCTTTCTATAATGGGCACAAGAAATAGTGTATCATTAATAATGACAGCTTATTCAGGAGATTGTTGATAGAGTATTTGTATGCTGGAACGTATATTTAAAACTTGACCAGAATATTAATAACCAAACGTGCAACATTTGAATTAGTAATATATATTCAAATATCAATTTGCATTTACTCATAACTCGACTGTTTTTGTCTACTCAAGCATCTTAATATATATAATCTTTTGAAACTTTCCTCCACACATAGTAAACCACAATCTATAATCGATAAGAAAGAAACAGAGTCAATTCAATTGACCTAGTAATTGACGAGTATTTTTAATCGAACATTAAAAAAAATGAAAGGAATTTTATTTCAGTTCCCGTAGTCTTTTCAATAAAAACAAATAAATACATGATCGATGAAAATAGAGATGGGGTTAACTGTAAGGACGTAACTTTTCTCAACGATCGGCAATTTTTAAACAGCATAGAGTGTAGTAAATGATTAGATTGTATAATTTTGAATGAATATTTTGGCCATACATGGTAGATAATACCTTTGTTAAACGTGAATTAAAGAATCAATGTAATCAATTGTTTCCAAAATAATAATTCCGTGATATATATATATATATATATATATATATATATGTGTGTGTGTGTGTGTGTGTGTGTGTGTGTGTGTGTAAACATAAATACTTCCAATGTATTCACACGATAACATAACAAAAAATGAGTTTTATTCATGGAAGATGAGGCTCCATGTCATACAGCGAAAAGGAGTTAACAATGGCAGACTGAAAATGAGATCAAAAATCTTCCGTGGCCGAGCCAATCTCCTGACATGATCCCAATTGAAAATCCTTGTAGCCTACTAGATAGAGCTATACAAAATCTCGACAGAAACCTAAATCTAAAGATGAATTGTTTCGATTGTTGCGTGAAAAGTGGGCGCTCAATGCCAAAAATAGTTTTTGTATTAAAAACTCCAAAGGGAATGTCAACTAACTACTACAGTATGTAGTTCCACCTATCGATTACATATAAAATAAAATATTTTGAAAATAGAAGGTGTCTATTTACTTCCTGCATGACTGTATATACGTATGTATGTATATATATATATATATATAATAGAGTTATTAATATTTCTAAGTCTCTCTAAAGGAGACTACGGCAGCGGTACTG
>NC_068981.1:68388389-68389597 GCF_001194135.2 Octopus bimaculoides
TATATATATATACATATATGTATGTATGTATGTATGTATGTATGGAAGTGTGTATTTATGTATTGAGTGAGGGTGCTTGGCACGTGGTATTATTGTTGCACTGATGACCACGGTATCTTGATTTTAAACTCCCAGTGTAGTTGTTGTACTTGAGCGAAACACGTCACTTGACGTAGGTCATTGCACATTTCGAAACCTGGCTTGTGTAACATATCCGCTACTGAACTTGCAATGTCGATTTTATGAAAGGAGTGAACACAAATATTTGAATATTATAAGCAAATCATCTATGTGTTTGCTCAGCACCGAGAATATGTAAATATAATGTCAACTTTAGCGGAACTTGAACTTAGAACGTAAGGATGAACGAAATATAAATAAACATTTTGCTCGGTGTGTTAACGAATACTGCCAGCTCGTTGGCTTACAATAATCATAATATCGTTTTCAAAAAAATTTCTTATACATGTATATATATATATATATATATATATATATATATATATACATATATTATGTGTAATGATTAGTAACGACTTCCCTTATATATATATGTATATGTGCGTGTGCATCTGTGTGTGTGTGTGTGTGTGTGTGTGTGTGTGTGTGTGTGTGTGACGCTGCTTCTGAGAATATGTAGGCATATCTGTACAAGGTACATTTTAGATTTCTTGCGACATAAATAAAAATTCATATATGCGGATGATAATTTACATATTTTCGGAACATGTCTGTGTCTTTACAGAGCCCAAAAGCCAGAATATATACCTCGTGAACGATGATAAGCTATGAAAGACAGGCATTATTGCCACAAGTATATAAGTTTATAAATTGAAAATTAATGTATCAGAAAACGATTTGCTATGTAAATTGTTCAAAATAGAAACAATGATTATTATTATTATTATTATTATTATTATTATTATTATTATTATTATTATTATTATTATTATTACTATTATTATTATTATTATTATCCTGCTAATACCTTGTGTCTAATCAAATGTCAACATTCAACATTCAATTTAATACAAGTTGTTTTATTAACAGAGAAATGGATAAATGGTTTTGATTGCTTCAGTTTAGTATTTTATTGCTCAAAATCTAGGTTCGAGATAATAGTAAAGATGTAACAAAGTCAAAAATGGAAGAATGCTTTTTATTCTTCAACTAGCTAGCTCCTTGCTTTGACCTTTGTGTTTTTTCGC
>NC_068981.1:68389965-68397729 GCF_001194135.2 Octopus bimaculoides
GTATCAAGAGATACCACCACGCTGAAAAAATAACAGTCACATCCTGACTCTAAAACCACAATGAATGTCCGCATGGCACGATTAGCGAAGACGAAGACGAAATAAACCAGGTCTTCGTCTTTAGAGTCAGGATATGACTGCTATTTTTTCAGCGTGGTGGTATCTCTTGATACCCTGTATTATAATTTTAAATATATATATATATATATATATATATATGGAAAAAGTCAAGGTAGAAAATGCTAAAATAATTTTATAAAAAATATTTCAATACCGGTTTCAGTCACTGAGATTTTTTCAACTGTAAGTATTGAAAACAATTAAATATTGGGAAAAATAAACGAAAAGTATTTAAAAAGAATCTTTGCGTAGTATTCAAATACAAGGGCCACTTTCCTTGTTTCCGCCTGTCTCTGTCTCTCTTGTTTACTCTTGTGTGTTTGAAGTCGTTGCTCGAAGTGGGTTTCGAGGTCGTTGTGACAAACCCTCAAGAGTAAACAAGAGAGACAGAGACAGGCAGAAACAAGGAAAATGTGCCTTGTATTTGAATACTATGTAAGTATACGTTTAAAATATTTAGTTTTTCCCAAAATTAATTGTTTTCCATTCATACAGTTCCCAAAGTCTCAATGACTGAAACCGGTACTGCAATGTTTTTATAAAATTATTATGTGTACACATATGCAGCGTGACCTTCACACATATACAGACACATACATGTACACATATATCCATATATGTATGTATGTAGGTATGTATATACGTACGTGTTTGTGTGTGTGTGTGTGTGTGTGTGTGTGTGTGTGTGTGTGTGTGTGTGTGTGTGTGTGTGTGTGTGTGTGTGTGTGTGTGTGTGTGTGTGTGTGTGTGTGTGTGTGTGTGTGTGTTTGCGAGTGTTATCATCTCGGATGTCTGTCAACCGTAGATCGAGAGAATTTGGAAAGCATCTATACAAATTGATACAGTTCGGAAAACTCATCAAAACCAGAATGCTTAATTTACTTTTGTTTGAGCAGTTTGCTTGTTTCCTTTTCATGTTTTCCTTTTTTTTACAATAAGCCAACCGAGTGGGATATGTTTCTATATAGAATTGAAGCAATTATGATATTTTTAGAAGACACGACTAACAGAAAACATAAAGAATACCAATATATACGTACATATGCACACGCACAATCTCATATACGTACACACACATACACGCACACATACACACATATACATTCATATATGTATATATGTATTTTTGCATGCAATGATTTCCCTCATATCAAAAAAAAATTTATATTCTTTTTGATGGATGTAAGTTTGTATCATATTACAATGCCCTGCAGTGAAATTAGAAATAAACACATGCAGCGTTGGCTTCATTTTGCTTTCTAAACATATTTGTTGGCCAATTCATTCAGAATTTCAAATTATTTAGACTTTCATAGTCTTGCGCTGAAAGCCTTCCTATTTCAAATTTTTTACAAGCATGAATATTTTAGCTCAACATTAAAAGACGAAACAAGAACAGAAACAAATGACAATTAAACTGTGGAGTTCGTCACTTTTCCATGATATACTGAGCAACTGAATTTTTTACATTTTGGGCAACATTATTTAAAGGGATATCAGTCAATAAAAGTAATCACTTCAACTTCAGCGAGAATTATAGCCCAACCTACTAAATACGCGAACCAAAATGGTCTCGAACCAATGATTAAGTTTTTTGGATTTTCACTCGACTGACTAGAAACCGAGATAGAACTTGTGCCTTTTTTACTATATCAAATAAGGAGATGACGGAAGCATGGCCCTTAACTTTTTATTACACACTTTACGAATAGGATTACTGGTTCAAATTGAACAATCGTATTAGTTCAAATATAAAAATAGTGCGCAATAACCCCCCACCCCTCATAACGAGTTTTAACGACTATATAAGAGTATATGCCTTAAAAATCTTTCTGCTAGATAATGATTACCTTAGGGTAATCCTTTTTTGTGTATGTTCGGTACCTACAGGAGATCGTATTGACTATTACATAGGTGCAACTGCAACCTATGCAATCGAATCGTTAAGACGGCAGATTTGATTCGAGAATGTTTTGGCCTGCGTATTTAGTAAGATGGGTTACGTCTCTGACTGTAGTTGAAATGAGAACTTTTATTAATTGAATATCCTTTTAATAGTGTTGCTTAAGATACTAAAATTACAGTTGCCTAGTCTAATATGAATAAGATGAAGAATCTCAAAATAAGATTGCAAGCTTTCCTTTTCTTGATTTGTCTTTAAAACTTCTTTTATTAACCGACTATCTTCATTTAGATATGGAATAAACAAATCTGGATGAACTTAACTCAATTTATTTGGGCACTAAAAGATAGCAGCATGAACTATGATATCAAACGGCGAATATTGAGTAGTGCTCTACCTAATGACGTGGGCAAGATAAGGTGTGACTTGTGCCTCTAAGAAGTCTATTTTGAACAAGAATAAGACATTCATTCTACTTTGTGTTCCTCTCTGCTTTTCCAGTCAATTCTTTAGTTAATAGCATATTTATTGCTTAGAATTCCAGAGCGTTGCTTTTCTTATTTTGTCTACTTATATTTACAATACAATCTTCACTTTCAATTCCCTCAGTTCTTCTAATTTTTTGTTAGTTACTGCATCGGTTTCCTTCACCTCTTTTAATGTACATCGTATTAGTTTTCCTCACCTTACTATATTTCATTATATTATGTTATGGCTTCTTCATAGATTCTGTTTGTTAGTATTCCTATCTGTAGCATTTTTGAAGCTGTCTATCTTAATATTTAGTAAATAGTGAAATAATTTAACAAGTCTTCAATATGTCAGTGTTTCTTTTCTATAACTTATAAATCCCCCAACTCTACTAACAATTCAAAATCTAGTAGTAATTTCTATTGCTCTATCCCTTGTTGTGTAGAACACCATGAACATTATAGAAATGTATCAGATTTTAATATCTTTTATGGCCAGATTTACAATTCTTTGATGCTTAATACTATTACAGCTCCCTTTCTCCTTTGCCTGCCCAGTGCTAATCAGTCACTTAAAATAGGTGACCTAGTATTCAAACAATACCATTTTGGATATAAGACATTCAGAATAACATGATATGCATCTCACTTTCTTCTTCGCTAAATTTCATTCAAAAGTGTAAGATTGTTTTCTATTTTTTTTTTCAGTTGATTGACTATAGATCGAGTGATTAATACCATTGAGCTATGGGACTAAACTGTTCCATCGCGTATCGGAATCATACGCACACACTCAATAAATATATGAAACCCATCATCCGGGTGTATATATGTGTGTATATATGTTTCTTGGGGTTAAAACAACAGTAACATCGTCCCTTTCGGGACAGCCAGTTTATGTTGGCAAAGAGACTTTACTTCAAAGAAATGTTACTGAATATCTCTCTTTGAGAGATTTAGAAATGATATTTCTATATATATATATATATATAAAGAGAAGGAGAAAGAGAGAGATGCATACAAATACACTCATGCACACACACGCACACACACACATACGCACATACACACGCGCACGCACACGCACACACACACATACACACACACACACATTTTAGAGATTAATATGATACTGATATACGATTTCGAGGGCAGGGGACATTTGTAAGCCCAACAACAGATTGAGACACTTTGTAGAGGAGAACGCAAGTTTGTTTCCGAACTGTGAAATCTGGCTAAATATACTGGTGATCGTGAGATATATAACAATGTGAATATAATCCTAGTTTCAAGCAAGTATGTTTATCAATTAGCTGGTGCTAAGTGTAATTTGTCCACATGACTTTTAACCAAGAAGACAGTGAGCTGCATATCATGTTATGCTGAATGTCTTATATCCAAGACATACCTGCAGAATGGTCAAGTTCCCGAATATTTAGCTGCAAGTATTCCTGAGGAAACTAAACTGACTAGAAATTCACAAGCTTGATCAATTCTCTCTGTGAGGTTTTTTACTGAAAATGCATGCACACATTACATACGATCACATATTCTACAACTCAGCAACTGTTCATTGAAACTAAAGAACTTGCTCGGAGAGCAATGCCATGTGGAACATGTTAATACATAACCCATTTCTTTTATTCGGCAATTGATTGTTTATTGTATATACAACTAATGAAGGAGGTTCTAATGATATCAAAGACTAATATACGCTGCTTCAGAAACACGTAACATGAAAGGAAGTCGGAGTAATCTATTTTATCAAAGTATAATTCCTTATCTATATGAATATTCCGGTTTTGTTAACGAATGTCAAACAGAAAACAATAAAAAGAAATTGTTCCTTCCTCACTTCATACGGTACTATATTCTCTCTCATCTATTTACAATATTATTACACCATGTATTACCATAGAAGACTATCCACACTCTTTGTACTACCTGTGCTATATTTTGACGATATAATAATTCTTCCCATCCTGTCTCCAAGTTGGCTTTCTTTTATAGTGAGAGACATATTGCTTGAAATTTCACATAACCTTTCCGCATTCAGATAGTTCATTAGTACATACATACATACATACATACATACATACACACATACATATATATACATACATATACTACAGATTTACAGAGCCTGAAGTTTTAGCGAAAGGTGTTTAACAGACTATTATTCTACCACTCCGGCGATGACATCGAATAGGAGCCAAGAATGAATAACTACAATTCTTCTGCCCCTTTTACTTCAATTGCTATTGAATTCTTTTCAATGTAATTTTTCTTCACATCACTATTACTGCTGTTCCGTTCGTTTTGCAAATGACATGACCTGGATTTTATCAATTTTCAAATAAGTTGGTTGGTTTTTCAACTTTGACCTAACAGGTCCATAACCCCTATAGTTAATCTTACTACCATGACGTATCTGTACCGAACGATCGACTTTTAAAGCACATTAAATCATTCTGAAAGCTCATCCGTATATTCCGAATCCGTTCAGGTCAGTATTTATTGGTAGCAATAGAAACATATTGGTATGATTCAGTGACAGTTAATAGATTAACACCTAACACAAAGCTATATGTTATGTTACGTAGCGTATACCCAATGTTTTATAGGTAACTTTAAATTATCATCTCACACTAAGAAATAAAAAGTTCAAAATAATTGTCAGACTTCTAATGAGATTAAGAACGTATTTAGATTAAATATAGTGTTATGTGTCCATCTGAGAATAATGCAATTTTATAGCGTTAAAGTCATAATTGGCAAAAAACTTAAATACGCTACATACTACACATTGCAAGATTTTATTAATGAACATTTTGGTGTAGAACGCACATACGCACATACACGCACACACATGTATGTATGTATATGTAGGTATATGTATGTATGTATGTATGCGTATATATAATTTAAGAAAATATATGCATTTAATTCGTAGACGTTGGAAAAGGTATATTGGTCAACTCTTTGACTATTTCTGTTACTTAGTAACACCATTTTAATATATGGTCTTTAATACATACAATATCACAGCATCACTGTATCAACCAGATTATTAGATGATGTTTTACCCAGCCAGTGACATTGCGCGCAACCACTTTATTTATGGCACCGTCCTTTTCCAATTTGGCCCAGATCATTTAAATGAATCGTTTTAGAAGCTTTCCTGTATGCTTTTCTTGGATACAACTCGGCAATTTTGCAGATTGAATTGTTATCTGTAAACCTTGAAACATATCTAACTCAGCTAAACATGTACCCTCGTTATTCTGAGAATATGCTTTATTCTAAACTGTCCTCTAATCAATTCGTTCCGAATATGCTGTCACAGTGACAATCCAGGTATGAATCATTCTATGGCCTTTTGCAATGTACCTAATTGATGTTACTCCTTCGTAGTAAATTAAGTTTCACTTGCATGTGGCAGCTGTGGCTAGACGTTGCTATTGACTGAGCACGTATTTTGTTGAGGCAAAAGACTTCCGTCCAACGCCTATTCAACTCCATTTTCCAGAATTCGCAGCACATATTGTATTTCACCCATGTGGCCGTACCTCTTTACCTCCTCTGCTCCATGCTTCCCACCTTTATCCGGCTCTGTGCTACGATGTCGATTGTATGTAGTTAATTGGTCCGCGCGTAGCCACAAAATACATTAAAATTTATAACACCGAACTATGTAATATTCATGTTGTATCACCTTGTAGCACAGTAAGTTAATGTTCGAGTGTGCAATATATAGAATTGTGATGGTAAGTATCAATGTATATTTTAGCATGAGATTGATTCCAAATGTGAATATCCACATCAAAGTTAACGGAAATATATGAATCATAACAATTATTAAAAACGAATTTACATAGGTTATCATTAATAATCTCAAAAGCAAATCATTTATTTAATGACATTCCATATATTCATTTATAAATATATACTAATATATAATGTAGCAGTAAAACTATTCTATATTGATTTTTTACAAAAATATGTATCACTGTGTTAAATAGTATACAAGTAGTTTGATATGATATACAGTAGAGAAATAAGGTGATTCTACGAGTGAAAATTAGCAGATTGTTTTCATAGCTAGATTTATTCAAAGACTAGCCTATTATGCACCTGTATATCATTTATTGACCTGAAAATCGACACGAACCACAAAAGGAGGACGTGATAGTGTAAACATGGCAATAAATAGTGTAAACAGGGCAATAAATAACATATTGGATACATGGGAAAATTATAATAAATTAAGACACAGCTCTAAGTCATTCCGTGTCTTGTAATATCAAATAATTTTGCAATAGAAGGCCATGATATATTTAGAAGAATACTTAACCTTATCATGTAATTTGATATTTAATAAGTTAATAAGTTCAAAAATCTGGGGACTAAAACAGTGCGTATTAATACCACTTTACTAGCAACATCGTGTACTTATAATGAGCAATATAATTATACTACATATTCGAAGCACAAATCAAATCAGGATGCATTATTTGAAGATCAAACATAAAGTAGGTCAATTATATTCCCACTGAAATGAAACGTCTCATTCTTTTCCTTTCTCCTGATTCTACGAACAAGCAAACAATACACTTTATGCACACACATACAGGCACGCACACATACACAGACGCACACGCACACACACACAAACGGACAGACACACCCATACACATAAATGTATACTGAGAGGGGGGAGGACAATAGATAAACAGAGAAAATTGATACAAAGATCGATGGGAAAATAGTTATATATTAAATATCATTAGCATCATTATCATAAGTGTGGTTGCTGTGATTTGATCTAATATACAATGAGAACAATTTTGATGGAGTCTAGTAACTTTAATTAGAAAATAATTAATATTTGATTAAACGACTTTTATAATGTTTAATCTCTAATTATCAATTTAAATAGGCATTGTTATATAGATTCATGTGTAGAAAATATACGAGTCATTTATAAATGAATGTAGACTGCGTATAAATTTCAACACTTGTATGTTTAACAAGTATTTTATTTACCTCGTCTTTATGCTGTGTTTCCAGCTGATTCTTATGTATTTAAACCTATCGTCTTTTTTAGTTTCATTAACTTACAATGTAATTTGACTTTGGTAGATATTTAGCCAAAATTACCTATTCTACCTCAGTGCAACATTCCTCAGATCGCTTTTAATTATTACGAGGTTCCCCGACACTTCTATAATAAACTGTCTCAACTTTTGTTACACTCTGATATATATATAT
>NC_068981.1:68397856-68399564 GCF_001194135.2 Octopus bimaculoides
ATATATATGTATGTATGTATATATGTATGTATGTATGTATGTATGTATGTATATATTCTTTCATATGTGTGTGCATGTGTGTGTAAGGGTGTATATACATGTGTCCATATGTATATGTATATAGGTGTGCGTGCGTGTGTGTGCGTGTGTGAGTGTGTGTAAATATATATTGAGTTGTAAGTAATTTCGTTTTTCACAAACAGACATAGTTACGATTTTTTTTAATGACTTTTGTCTATGTTATTATTCTTTTCCCTTTTGACATTTGGTAGCCGTTATGTTTAGCTTACTTTAGAAGCAATATAAGGGAGATAATAATAACTGTTAGGAATGATTATGCTTTTTTAGTTTAACCTGATTTGGTTTTGTTAGTATAAAATGTTAGGAATTGTTAAGTTTTGGTTTCTATTTTTCAATGAAGTAGGTTTTCTTATTTAGTGTAACTTTTGTTGGTGTTACCGATAGTGGAAGCAGGTGGTTTGCGCCAATGTCAATATGTTCACTAAATGGTATCATTCTGCTAACTGGGAATGCAATCTGCTGTGGGTGCAGAGTGCATCTGCGTCTGAGCGATAATCTCGTGGATGCTATGTATTACCGGTGGCAGCGCGAGCATCTTATAACATAAATCAAGTTTTGGAAGTCAGCTGTAAAGTCAGATTTGATCTTGAATTTTTGTCCCCCTTTAAAAAGGAATTCTGATCCTTCTCGCATGGTGGGGCATGCAGTGCAATTTGGTCAACCACAACTTTTCACTTTTGCATCTATTAAGGAAGCAGATAAAGGAAGTACGGTAATAGAAATAGAAACATTTATAATCTAGGTTTGTGGATTTTTGTAGCCCGTTGAATAGGATAGGTGTGCATTTAAAGTTTTCTAAATAGTCAATTTCTTTGGTTGTCAGTTCTTTTCCATGGGTTTTAAAAAGTGAAGATACGGTTTTCCTTATTTACTTTTGGGGGTGGGTAGTTTATGATTTTTCGTAATGTTGACATTCATTAAGCTTGGATATTACTAGATGTATATAGTATAATGTGTCCATTTCTATTACCGCACTTCCTTTATCTGCTTCCTTAATAGATGCAAAAGAGAAACAAAATGTGCTTGACCAAATTGCGCTACATGCCCCATCATGCAAGAAGGATCAGAATACCTTTTTGAAGAGGGACAACAATTCAAAATCAAATCTGACTTTACTGGTGACTCCCAAAACCTGATTTATGTTATAAGATGCTCGGGCTGCCAACGGAACTAAATAGCATACACAAGATTATCGCTTAGACGCAGATGCACTCTGCGCCCACAGCAGATTGCATTCCCAGTATATAGAATGATAGCCTTTAATGAACATATTGACAGATGCGCAAAATATATGAACTAAAACTTAGCAATTTCTAACATTCTATCGAAAGCAAATCTTGTTAAATTAAAAAAATCTAATCGTTCCCAACAGTTCTGATTCTCTCCCTTATATCGAAAAAATCCCTGATTACCTCCTCCTGTTTCGAACTCTACTACATCACACCATAACAAATAGATGTCATAACATCGGCAAAGAAATTTGAGAAATTTGAAAAGAAAATGCAAAACTGGTTATTTCTCCAAAAACCATGTCGTTATACATAAAATTTTATAACATGTTCCTTTAAATGATATAATACAAATCATCTGTCGTTTTTTTCATTCTATTTTATTATATGTATATATA
>NC_068981.1:68399740-68400813 GCF_001194135.2 Octopus bimaculoides
ATATACATACATACACACGCACACATACACACACACACACACACACACACACACACATATATACATACAAATACATTCATACATACATATGTGAGTATACATATTCGATCTTCTTTATCAGCCTCAGAGATATTAGTAGGGAATAGTAATATGTGTACTATACATAAAGCAAAAGAGATACATGAGGTACATCGTTGAGAGATAGATAAACTTAGGTCTTTGTCTCGACACCTTATTTCTTATAGACATGCTGTGTTAAAAAGAGCAGAAGTATATGTATAGCATCTCGATATCGTCTAGCAGCGGTGTTGACATTGCATGATACATATATGTGCCACTCTAGATTTCGTCCATATCAAGTGTCCACTATTATCTATAAGTTTACACAGAACTAGCTGCCACAGATAGAACAGAGCACTCATTGAAAATAATATGTGATCCCACAATTATTTGACAGAAATAATATTGTTACTTAGCCGCAATATGTATGCCATAATTAATAATTAATTTAGAAATAACTTTTCAGGATACAAAATAGAAATGTTGCTTTCATATTTATTCATTTGTAGTCACATGTTGCTAAAAGTGAATCCATTTGTAGAGACAAGATACATTTGCATTCCAAATTTCCACTTCATAAAATATCTGTAAATATGTTTGTGTTTTTTTTAGCATTTATAAGTTTCTGCAGAACATATTTTATTTTGGAATAAATATTGAAATACTAATGTTCTGTTTCTATCATTGTTTAACATTTTTACCGATATAAATGGAGTTTGTGGATAACAACAATTCATTTGAAACCTCAATTAACACGAAACTTATTTTAGAAGTATTTATATTCCCTGTAAAACCAGTAGTCAAGTTACAAAATATACCCTCAAATCCGCAGTGAGATGCACGGAGACATAGTTACAGAGAGACGCACACTCGCACATACACATATGAACATGCATGTGTGAGTCTGCGTGTATTTATACACCCACACCAACACACACAGACATATAAATATATATATGTGCATATATAAATATATATGTAAATATATATATATATATATATATATATATATA
>NC_068981.1:68401274-68405183 GCF_001194135.2 Octopus bimaculoides
GTTTTGTAATTCAGTGTTGATAGCACTTAACGCTACAGCTTTTTCTTTTCCTTTTCTGTCTCGAACGCAGAAATTTCAATAAATTTTGTATGTGTTGTGTACAACAATCACTACACGACACATTAACGTATTAACAAAAATTCATGTCATCGCCTGCTTTCTCGTATTTCTCTTCGCTGGTGTTATTTAATTACTAAAATTATACCTAGCCTCAACTGAGTTCTCTTCTGAGTATACGAGTATATGTGTGTGTGCGTGTGTGTGTGTGTGTGCCCGTATGTCTGTGCCCGTGTGTGTGTACCCGTGTGTGTGCCCGTGTGTATGTGTGTTTGTATGTGTACTTGTGTGTTGTGTTTTTATGGATATATATATATAAATATATATATATATATATATATATACATGCACAAATATATATATAAATATATTTATATATGTGCAAAGATAAATGCATTCATATTTTCCTATATACATAAATATATGATGTTGTTGTTGTTTTTGTTGTTGTTCTTATTATTTTAAACGTTGCACAGTATACAATACCGTAAGGTTGTTGATATAAAATATTTGGTCTACCAGGGGTTTGTATTGTTTGTCAGGTCACAGCAATGACCCCAGTCAGACAGTAATTTACGCAATATGCGTGCAGTTCCAAGTAATGCCGACCTTTGCAATACACATAGGTTGTAGGGTGTTTCGAAAGTTTTCATCAGATTCTTTATCAGATTGGCTGGTTTTGAAACCAATGCTCCGATGAGAATATGGATAGATTTTATGCTTGACTCTCGTAGCTGCCATTTCTTAGGAATCTCAATTCTCAGGTCTCCATATTTATCAACCTTCTGTTTCTTTCATGATAATATTTTGATCTCCTGGCTCTGCCCCATGAATGCTTTTCCAAGTCTCCGCCACTCTTACTCTCCGTCGTTGGTGCTCATACCACGTCTTGCCTCTCTCTAGATCCCACTTTTTGCACTGTTTCCAATGAAGCTATTTCATCTAGCTGGTCGTGTTGCCACAACATGTAGTTTTAGGCAAGTCTAGGGCACTCGTTCGTGATATGGGCAATGGTTCCTTCAGTCTATTACAGATGCGGCACTGCGGAGACACTTACTAATTCCTAAGGTTGACTCTCCAGCTTGGTCTTGTGCTGCAAGTATAGAGCTCTCGGTGTTTTTCTTTTAAGGTTCTCTTCATCAGCCAGTCCTACTTATTTTTTCCAGCAACGTCTGTTGTGACTTCATGGAATTGATTGTATGGTCCCTTCTTGCGTAATTCTTCGATTGATTGTGTAGTCCCTTATTTATTATTATTATTATTATTATTATTATTATTATTATTATTACTATTTTGTTCCCTCTTAATCTGCACATTTGATATAATCACATTTGATATAAACACAAACATTTAAATGGATATGTTTTTTCTAAGGATGTGAGCAGTATTTTCCCTTGTCTTCTAGAGGTTTCTCAGAACCTTTTTTTTTTTATCAAACCTTGGGTACCTACAATGAGGAAAACAGAATTTGCTTTAAAATGCCGCATTTTTGTATTTTTTTTCTATTTCCATAATCTTGTAAAATTTCAGTGGGTCTCTTTTATGTCATCGCTAATGTCGCCGGATAGAATAGCCTGAAGTGTTCTTTCAAAGATGACCAGGAAGTCACAGATCGTGATATTTTAACCTTTAACTAATGTCTGAGGATGGAGATCATCCAAGTTTGCATATATTCCCATGTAAACACTGTCCTACCGTATCGTGGTGATTTTTGAGCACGTCGGGTGCTAGCACAGGACAGCTCGAAAACAGATGATCAATTGTTACTTCAGATTCTGCATTGTAGGACAGTACCCTTCCCTTTACGTATCAATAGCCACAAAGGGAAATGCTCTACTGGTTAAGGTCAAGCAAATCTGTGGTGTTGGGTAGAATATTTCCTATAGCCCATAATTTACACCAAGACGAATCATATACATGATAACGAATCCAATCAGTGATTTTTGCTACCCATGGTAACTATTAACAAAGTTTTTTGAACCGAGATAATATTAATATATACATATATACATATTCATAAATACTTACATACATACATGGTAGATGTTAGGCATAGAGTGCAGACAACTTTATGACTGCCTCCTTCGAAGTTTACCTCAGTTTTATGAAAGAACAATAGATCCCCACGAAGTTCGTACAGCACGAAAGGTATAAAAACGCTTACAGATCACAAATGAGTGTCACCGAAAGTATCAACCATATTAATGCCAACTACGCAAGAATATCTTCCAGGTATCATGAGGCATGTTGCGGTGCCCAGACGCGTGCTGAACAGGATAACAAAAGAATATTTGTTCACAAGAATATACATGGAACTTAGAAATGAAAATAGCCACCAGGTTAAAACACAACTGGTCAGATAGTGTTGCGTAGGACCAAAAGTAAATATATGGTGTGATGTGGATATCAGCTGTCATCTGGAAACCAATGCGGTTAGAAAAATGCAACAGACAGACATTTATGGATTATGGATCAGGAGTTTGCAAATCTAGTACCTAAGTATCACGTGCTGCTTCATACCTATTACTATTAGAGCAACGGGATACGTACCAAGCTGTCCGAAGCGAAATAAGTCATGCGCTACAAATGATCACGATAATTAGTCCGTTAAAAAATTACAAGACCTCATTAAGATCTAAAAGATGATAGCTGAACACAAGATGCTTTCCTTCACAGGCTTGCTAACTTGTAGGTGTGTATTCAAAAACAATTCTAAATTAAAAAGAGAAAGAGAATATACATACATATATATACATAGAGTTAGTGTTAGAGAGAGAGTGGAGATTTATATGAATTTGCTCTTGTTAGAAAGTGGTCAAACCTATTAGTGAATAAATATTCGTGTATTAGTAGAGTTGCAAATAGACGTGAAATATTTATTAAGGTTGGTAATGAATGCATGTGATTTATATTATACTCACATTTTCCGTGTAAGCTAATTACGGAACGTAACAAGAATGTAACCAGTATCTGGTGGATATTGATTGATAAATGATAACCTAAATGATACAACTTTCTTTGACTATTGAGAAATGATATTATATTTGATTTGGTGTAAATTGCAATCTTTCTATCAAGATAACGAACGTAACCGTATTGCGTCCGTAATATATATTCCCCGTTAGTATTTCATATGACCAAAAGCAGAAATATTTACACACAATTAATTATTCCATATTTCTAAAAACGTGGCAGTTTGTAGCTAAATGATTAAAGTATACACTTTGTAATACAATGTCAATGGTCTGATAGTAGTAGAACATATATTGTTTCTTGTTATCAAATATTTATTAATACATTCTAAATGATGATGTGTACAGAGAAATTGTCTGTAAGCTCAAACTTAGGAAAACCATGACTGAGGATCAAGGATAATCTCAAAGCTACTCTACTACTCTAAAGTGTCAAATATTCCGCCATAAATGTTTGAAAAGAACTGCATCTATTTGCGATAACGGGACAGATAACTTGCTAGATACAAATGGAAAAATGTGTCTAAGCTATCTGGATCCGCTGCAAAGAATCGCGAGCAAAGATGATGTATCGATGTAACAACCACTTTGTGTTATATTACCTCTCATATAACATATATAACTTCACTTCTGATGATACGTGTATTTGCAAGTGCTTATGTTTGCGCATGCTCGTGTAACATGACTGTTGACATTTCATTCCTGTTAGAAAATGTGACATACCAAAATTGCAACTTGGGTGGGACCAGCAATCATGTCAGTGGACTAATTCCCAAAATAATTACAGCTAATATATATATATAAGTGTGTGTGTATGTGTGTTTGTATGCATATCTGTCTCTCTCTCTCTCTCTGTATATATATATATATATATATATTA
>NC_068981.1:68405347-68405993 GCF_001194135.2 Octopus bimaculoides
TATATATATATATATATATATATATATATATATGTATTTCTATGTATTTAAATATATATATGTATATATATTTAAATACATATAAATACATATAGATATACTTCTACATTTGTATGTATATATGTAGATACTTATATATGTAAATGTGTGTGTATTTTTTATAAAGCGCTAAAAAGGTAAATAAAAATATATATAATCCTCCAGCTGTACACGTCTGAACTACCAAGAGGAGATCTCTTCACTCAACTGGTTTGCAATCTCTGCATACCAGACATTTCAGGTGCAGACACTATGGCACAGAGTTTTGATATTCAGTATTCAAATAATATAGGTCTGGTGTGTGGATTATGTCGACCATACAAGGGGACTCAATTTAATTGCCTAATTCAACATAAACTTAATTATATTTCACACACACACACACCTACACACACGCACACACTCATACACACACATGTATAAAGAAATTTTATTTACAAATGTAGTGTTGAGCATTCATTCTCATCATTTAATATTTACGTATGTATAGACACATGCAAACGCACACACACGCACGCACGCACATACACGCACGCACGCACACACACGCACGCACATACACGTCACCCCCCATATATATATATATATATATATATATATATATATA
>NC_068981.1:68406125-68407368 GCF_001194135.2 Octopus bimaculoides
TTGATTCCCATTTTTTAAACATTTATGTATATATATACATACATAATTTGTTATCTCCAATGTGGTGTTGAGCATTGATTCCCATTTTTTAAACATTTATGTATATATATACATTCATTCGCCATGTTGCGCCACTGAAATGTACATGTTTTCCCCCCTCTCTCTCTCTATGTTTATTTTCTCTTATTACTTTCTATTGCAGAGCGTAGGATCGAAACGTAAAAGCCGTTTTCATTTATCCTGAGTGTCAAATTAATACACTTGCTCTATGGACATATACCTGTCGTCTTTTGTTTTTTCATAAATTTCATATATATACACTTACATAGATACTGAATCAGGCAGGCACAACCTCATAAACTTTTTTGTTAAGAACGATGCTTACTATCTTGGCTACCATTAATTTACAGATGCTTTGAAAATTAGGAATAATTATCACCAATTATAGCACACAAATACAAATTAGAAAAGCATCAGAGTTGTGATTCGTAGAATTCACTAGATGGTTTTCAGTATTTGATAACATTCTTTACATTTTCAACCTACATTCCCCAAAATGAGTTTATACATGACAGGAAAATAATTGTAGTGCATATCATGCCGAAAGACATGTATCTATCCTTAATAATACATCATACTGACGGCATCAACAAAATGTTATCGTTGAAAGAAACTATTGCACAGAAATATTAATATAAAACAAATGTGACTCCGGGGAAATTTCATTGTGTGATTTAAAATTCATTGCAGAAATTACAATCAGAGATTCAAAGAAAATTTGAAAACGATGCCACTAACAGAATGTATTTTTGATAACGGAATTAATATGTCAATTTACATTGAAATGTGTATGATGTATAAAACAATAGCAAAAAGAATGCATACGTGCACAGCAAGTAACTAAAGATATATTTTGTAACGCAGAAGCAATCCGACTGATGATTCCTCGCATATATACATATCAGTATGCGCGTGTGTGTATACTTATATGTATACACGTACATCTGTGTCGTGTTTCAATGTGCATGTATGTATGTGTGAGATTGCACATCACATAGTACGAAAGATATCATGTTTACCAAGTGATACAAAAATCAATGTGAATTAATTTATGCATGATTTATTATTCTGCTATTAAAGTGCTCTTCATTTGAGGATTTAAAAAGTGCTAATCACCAACGGCTTAAAGAAACACACACGCACATGCACACACACATTGATGTATATATATATATATATATAT
>NC_068981.1:68408826-68409811 GCF_001194135.2 Octopus bimaculoides
TATATATATATATATATATATCTTGATAAAACGTGCAGGTCGCAGGCATACGAGTCGCTATACATTTATTAATAAGACGTTTGAAAACGCCACTTATAAGATAAATCTTAATTTTCTCAGATATATTACATGTTTCGGTTCTTCGTGAAAAAACGAACCCCATCAAAAATACTATTGCTGCTATTACGGCCAACGGTCACTCCCACTTACTACCACTACCAACACGGTCACTACTACTAGTACTACAGCCAGCAATGCAAGTCAACACACAAGACAGCCATTATGTTCCCACACATAAAACGCTTCCACGTAGACTATGTTGACACCAGTAAGAAATAATTATGAGCTTTTCTTTTATTACACTTTGAAAAATATATATTTTTCATAATGTTCGTCTTTTCACGAAGAACCGAAACACGTAAAATATCGTTGGGAAAATTAAAATTTATCTTATATAGTGGCGTTTTCAAAACTCTTTGATACATATATATCAGACGAATGAAAATATACAAAAATAGAGAATTAGTCGTAGACCAGGTCTCGCGCATTAATGGATTAATGTAATATTTACTTACGTAACCCATCCGAGAGTCATCAGTACGACCGTTCGATACAATCTAATGTGCAAAACAATATACGTATTGTCTACATAAAATTAAACATATGTACAGTTATACCTATTATATTGTAGTTATTTTCAAAAGTCTCAGAACTGGCGCGCTTAATATGGGAAACTCGCCAGAGCTAAGATTTTGAAAATAGCAAAACTGTCCGATGAACGAGAATGTGAAACTCCGAGTAACAGTCTCTTGTTATATTTCTGCTGCTTTTAAATAAAGCATATTACTCTACTTCTGGCATTTGAGTACCCTTTTTTCCACTTTGTTGCACATTTATGTGCTTAATCCGGTACACACTCACACAAACGCACACACACACACACACACTCACACACACACACAAGCACATATATATGTATATATAT
>NC_068981.1:68410829-68411312 GCF_001194135.2 Octopus bimaculoides
CAGATATATAGATATATATGTATGTAGGTATTTATGTATGTATGCACGTTCGTTACTAGCGACTGCGGCAATATACCCTCAAATTAGTAAGCTCTGTTTCTTTCTTTCGAACATAAGATATATGTACTCTCCAAACCATTCTGAATTGCTGTATTTTTCTCGACGAATCCTCATATCATAAAAGAAAAGAGGAATACATCAAAAGCTGATGCAACTCCTCCGGCTAGGACACCATTGAAGAAAACGAATTTCTGCTTTTTTGGACATTGATCATTATGAGCTATCAATTGGCATGGGATGCTAATGAGAAACGAGAAGCTGAGTGATGTAGTCAGAGAGCACTGGAAAAGTTACTAGTGTTGCTCTTATCTGAATGGAATATATACATACATACACGCACACATACATACATACATACATACATGCATGCATATATACATACATACATGCATATATATATATATATATATATATATATATATA
>NC_068981.1:68413361-68414385 GCF_001194135.2 Octopus bimaculoides
ATATATATATATATATATATATATATACATACATACATACATACATACATACGCATACAAATCTACAAGTGCTTTTGTCTGTGTTGTGCGTGCTTACCATTTTAATAGAATTTATTTTTGTATACATCAATGTCACTATACAAACCTATGAATCTACCTAGCACTTTTCCATTCACTCAAAGACATGTATCTTCCCATATCTTATCCGTGCATTAAATTACTCACTATCATTCCCTAGTACTTTCACTTCCTCCCCTTCTCCCATATCTTTCCCTCTGTCACTGTCTCCCCTTCTTCCTCTGCAACTCTTAGAGATACGTTATTCAGGTATATGTTACTTCTTCATCATTGTATATGGCTTGTCATTTCCTCTGATACTCTTTCTTTTATTCATACATTCTCCTTCGTTCCCTCAATCCTCAACACTTAGTGCTTCTTTAACGTTATATTTAATACTCATTCGCTTCCACCTTTTCTTTTATTTCCATTTCCATATCGAAGCAAAATCAATCGGAAAGCTATTCTTTCATATCAGAATTATTTACTAAGGTAATAGGCTTATGAAATTTTCCGCCAGAGATATTTATCTGTGCCAAGAAACAAATGTAAAAAGATATTCCCGCTTACCGAAATGGATGGTAAAGTAAGATAACAGTAAAATAGAGGTTTCACTAAATATCACACAAAAGCACACACAAACACGAACCCACACATGCACTCGCATACAAACACTCCCACATACACCCATCCACACATACTCACTCACACAAATATACGCGCGTGTGTACACATGTGCATATATATATATATTAGTATAATTCTAACTAAGGATATGTTATATGTACAGAATACATCTGAATATATATTATGTAGCTATATACGTAATTCCTGTTCCAGATGTTTAAGATGACAAAGAATGCTCAGCATATATAGAACTGGTTTACTTTGTTAGAAGGTATGGAACGGAAAATAAGAAGCAGGTACATATATTGATTGATGACTAAGTGTTATTGAGGGGAAGGCT
>NC_068981.1:68414485-68415706 GCF_001194135.2 Octopus bimaculoides
ATATATATATATATAATATGTGTCAAGTATTTGGTTGTCATCATACAACTCAGACATTCGTGTACTGGAGATGAAGTCCGCTCCAGGATGCCGTCAGTTATTAAGACAAAACGTTATTAAATAAAGGGAAATTACTCCAATAGGCATGGAGAAAGTAATACTTCATTCATCATTCATATAATCCACATATATATGTGTTTGTATACAGGCAGATACACACGCAAATATACTTATACACGCATCACTACGCTGATATATACATATCTACACGCACACACATATAGATACGCAGATATAGTAAACGTGGTTAATACGCATGTGCATATACATACGCGGAAAACGTATGTACAAGTAAAGCATACGTGAAAACACGCGCATCAAAATGCTCATCTGCTCATCTCTATACGCACATACACATACATACGCGAATATATAAAACGTAGTCTATACGCACATGCACATGCATAATCGGATAGACGTAAATACAAATAGATACACATACGCAAAAAAAAACCCGTAAAACATTAGCCATCGCTGCAAAACTTGAATATACAAATGATTTATATATACACAAATACACCCCACTGTCTGACAAACACATTTACACCTACATACATATAACGTATATACGTACATATATGCGTGCATGAAAGAAATTTGTGAGTGTACAAACATCTTGTTCGCTTATATAAAACATGTTTTTTGGTGATTTTATTTAGAAGAGAACATTGTTTTTGTTGTGGGGGTGATGTTCCAAATGGAGATGGATAGATAGAAATATAAGTAGGTAGATAGGCTGATAGATAGACATATAGATAGTCAGACAGATAGAGAGATATGTAGAGGAAGAAAGAGAGAAGGGCTATCTCCCTTCCTATTCACCATTCATTCATTTATTTAGTCATTTACCATTCTATTGAATGAATTTAAATATGGTGACCTCTTCAAAAATAAGAAAAAAATGAAAAAAAAGTCAGGTGCGTTTTGGCCATCACTGAATGTCTTTTTGCTTTCTTTCTCTCTTCCCCATTCCTTCCGTTTTCCGTCTTTTATTCTTTTTCTCCTCTTTGAGTTATGTTTAGAATACAAAATGTACTGCCTCCCCTTCCAAACATTCAATTTTGGAGATGATTATTTGATGAAATGTGGTTCCGCATGAAAAAACAAAAAAAGCATTAGTATAATATTCGCAAATTAACAATTAAATAATAATAATAATAT
>NC_068981.1:68416419-68416939 GCF_001194135.2 Octopus bimaculoides
ATATATATACATACATATAAATCTATATATACGTATTGACACACACATATATATATATATATATATATATATATGTTTACATCTCTATATACATATATATGCATATATATGTACGCATATATATAGAAATGCCTAATTGTGGTACATACCCAGACCAAACTGGAGACGCGGAATTCACATTCTAGCAAGGACAAACATTCTCAAGTAAGACCAGCTTCACATATGCTTCCCAGAACCGTAGCTATGTCCTAACCTGCTCTGGTTGTGGTCACAAATATGTGGGCCAAACGTACCTACTTTGAGACGCAGAATCACTGTACTTAAAGAACAGATTCGTTTCGTTCAATACTGAGGGAACATATCGAAAGATAGCACTGAGCGAACATATCGATAGATGCGCAAGTAATAAAATGCCGAATTTTTATATCTTCCCATTATATTAATGCAATGATTCAATCTCAGTACAAGAACGCCTAAACAAGGAAAACCTGTGTATATATATATATATATATATATATAT
>NC_068981.1:68419456-68420114 GCF_001194135.2 Octopus bimaculoides
TATGTATATCTGTATGTATCACTGTATATATTTTTACGTATGCATAAGCATATGCATAAGTATATATATGCATATATATATATATGCGAGGGGGGTTATGTGTCTTCCCATCCGATTATACATCTATCTGCACACACACACACACACACACGCACACACGCACACACATACACACACATACACACACACACACACACACATACGCACACACGTACACATACGCCGACACGCAAGCATGCGCGCAGATACAAATATATCTTGAATGTTTGTTTCTGCAACATAAAAGTATTGCTTCGTTGTCAAAATGGATCTTTGGTCATTTATCGAGTAGCATTATTGGTTAATTGAGAATGCTTGCAACTAGTTGTTGACGGAGGATCCCCTACTATAATATTTATTCGTTTATGGAGATCATGCATATGATATTTATGTAATATTAGCAAAGTAAGTATTTATGAAAAGTAACTCTTCGAAACGCTTAGTTTAGGGGCAGCTGATGAAGGAAATATTCTCTATGTGGCCTGTTTCTTTTCTGTAATCTGTTTATGTTGTGTTTTTCCTTTTGTACACGTTTTTTTTGTGACACCCTGTACCCAGACATGCATATATATATATATGTATACACACACACACACGCAAACATGCACACACACATATA
>NC_068981.1:68423401-68428298 GCF_001194135.2 Octopus bimaculoides
ATATATATATGCTCACACTATCACGAAGGTAAACATGCTTCCGGTCATCACTATTACTAACAACATTTCATTTAGTGCATAATGTAGATCAACGTATCGCTTCCAAAAAGGAACGATTATATGTTGACAGACTCGGATGACGCTTTTGTTTAACTGGATTTCAGACGGATAACGACAAGAACAACATGAACTGAATTAAATCTAAAATAAAGAAACAGTGTATCGGAATATCTTCACGACATATTTTAAATAATCACTTTCCAGCCATCAAATATGAAATAAATTTTCATAACATTTTGAACAGTCGATTTCAGAGATTCAATTAACTTTAGGCCGCAGGAAGCCAGTAACGAGAATCATTAGGTACATTTGATGTATTGTAAAATGATGATTGTTTTAGAAATGTTTTATGATAATTAGTAACTTAATAAGAAATCTCTACATCTCCGGCAAAAACAGTTCATTAAATGCAATATTATTTTAATTTTCTTTTGTTAATTAATTATTCTTGATAACTTTGCTAGCTATGGTTTAGGATATGCACGAATAATAATTTAATACAATATAGTATATGAATGTGTAAATTCGTATGTCATGTACTCTTCTGAAGCAATAAATATAGAAATCAAATGGTTAAATATAGTTTCATACACTTAAGAATAATTTACTCACCTAGTTATATACAAATAAATGTCTCTAAAGCATATTTCCTTTGACCTCAATTTATTAAAATTAAAAGTTTAATTAACATACAATTCTGTGTGTAGCTTCTTATTCTGTAAATTGTATTACCTTTTTAACATCAATTTGAATGCTCAGGAATTTTGACTAAAACGAAAATAACGAAAAAACCTTTTAAACTATTATACTAAATACCTTAACGTTATTTTGCCAATATATCTTTGGCCATATTTACCTATACCCTTATTTAGCCTTACAAGTCCAATGCATCATTTGAAAATTTCAATCATCTCTTCTTAATTTCAGAGCGTAAAACATTCAGAGAAATATAAATTAAACTTTTCATTCATACATGCACACGTTCCATTCATAGTTGATGAAAATTTAAATATATATAGTGCATATCATATCCCATTGAAGATATGGTGGACTCAAGCCCCACCCATACTAATCCTAATTGTTCTCTTCGTGTTTATAGACGGTACATTGAAATACGAGGTAACTATTTTGGTTGTTGAGCATATCAAATTTGTAAGATTTCTGTTGCAAACTATGGAACTTGAATGTTTCACCAACACGCACATACACACACGCCCGCACGCACTCACGCACGTAAATACACACAGACGCACACACACATATGTACAGCCTGATGTATATATATATATATATATATATATACACACACACATATGTATGGGCCGTGCAGAATTACTCCATAACTCTTGCTCCTAAACATCAACTGTATTATTCTTTTAACCGTTATATCTGATCTGAAAATGCTGATCTCTTTCTCACAACATCGTATTTTATTTGGGTCTCTGAACTAGAATCTCTTACGAGCATTTTAGTTACCTTATTTCTTTCAATGTCCCTCTCTCATCGACCATTTTCCAGTCACTCTCGCAATGAGATGCACGAGTGGTTTAAATCGAAGGTGTTTCAATTTTCTTAGCTTATGGTATTTGGTCAGACCAGTTTTGTCTTCCATTTATAAAGCCTCGATTTTAACAAATTACTACTCCTAGAAACTTGTCTTTGCTGCAGGTCCTACTCCCTTATAATTTTGTTTCACTTATTACAGCAGTGTCTATCAGATACACATATAGGCTAGACCGTAATCTTTGTAACTTATAGTGTTGAAGAATTCCATGTGTTTTTTTTTTCTTTTATGTAAGAATATTCTATTGACTAATATGTAATGCTTCGAATACCCAGATGCGTAAATTTGTTCATGATCGTTAATTGTTTTTCATTAAACTAAGAAATATATTATTCCTACTACATTCTAGCCACTCCATAAGCAGAAGAAAAAAATTAGCACTCTTTGACTTGAAATAGTAGCAAAGTAATAACATAATGAATGCCGTATATCATATTATTTCACTGAGGTCAGCGTATCACCATGGAATTCCATTTAATTAAAAATAGTTAATTTAACAGCTTTTCCTATTCATTTAATTCTAAGTACACAAGTCATAGACATTTGAACAACTGACACTTAAACTATAGAATAGTTAACTAGACATCGTAAACTAATGTATTGTCTTTCTAATAAGTTATCATTCGATTGTTTGTTTGTCAGTAATAGCTACCTGATATCATTACTCTGAATTACCTGTTGCAATGATAATTGGACACAAGAACTTATTTCGTTTTCATGGAGATATTTAGCGTCACGCAAATCTCTCCCTGAGGATGTTCAAAATTGGCTTACAATTTGATGTTAAATAGAGAGAATGCAATCCGAAATTAATCTCTGAACTTGATAGGTGAGGGAAATGACTTTTCACTTACTTCTAATGTAAAGAGATTCCCATTTACCAAGTGGAATATCCCGAGAGCAAAATACATTTTAAAGAGATAATTTACGAAACAAATACTGGAAGATTTAGACCTCACAGGTTGTCTTTGTATAGAGTGAAATCATTTTTGAGTGAATAAATATAGATTATGTTTACAGAATGAATGAGGTGATGTATCCAGTGTTTAAGAAATAAAAAGAGTATTATAGTTATTAATTTTCTTTGTTAACATACCAGTGGGTGGTAATCTGTCATAGCCACGATCGTTTTTAAAAATTTACTTCATTATTATATCGTATCAACAATATCCTCTAACGGGAACGTAAACACACCAACATCTATATGAAGCGATGGTGGGGGAAGAAAGATACACAAACACACACACACACGTACTACGGGCTTCTTCCAGTTTCCGTCTACCAAATCCATTTACAAGGGTTTGGTCCGCCCGTGGCTATAGTAGGACGCTTTCCCAAGGTGGTACTTAGTAGGACCTAACCGGAACCTTGTGGTTGGGAAGCAAGCTTCTTTCTCTTTAGAAAAAAAGCATATCGAGAGCGATGGTAGCTTTGTTTGTCTATGCACTAGAAATTTTCAGAAGGTTTGCCTTATTAGTGTCCAAAACAACGATTGTTTGCAAACGCTGTCGTAGTTTTCACGTTCCCAGAATTGTACGGTTTTGCATTAGTGGTAAAATTTATTTTGAGATACTGTTATGAATTAGTTACGACTATCTTAATATTGTCCCCATATTTGCTTAATTGCACCATATATATATATATATATATATATATATATTTGGTGATGGTTATATTTCTTTGTAATTGTTATTAAATGTATATTTCTATTTAATATATATTTTTGTTTCCTTTTTGTTATGTCTCAAGCCACTGCGATCTGGCACCTTCGGATGATCTCTACTCAACCGCTACACGACGGCTACTCAACAGCTACTGTACTCCTCTACTACGGCTAGACTACCTCTATTTATATGCCTTGGGTGATCCTACTTCTTCGCTTGGGGGCGTCGACACAACACTTTTAGATGTTTCACACCATAGGATAATCAAACGTTTCGATATTGAACCACGCAAAATTTTACAAATTTGTGAAAATATATGAAACAATAATACCAACGTCGTTTTCAGGAGATTACTGGCCTTTCCCAGAATCCAAAGATCCTGTAGTTTTAGACTCCTGTTCCACATATCTACAATATTTTAGACTTAATGTAAATCATTGGAATGCGAAAGGTGGTAGTGATAGTCATATAAGATCTCTAATCCTTAAAAAGACCAACCGCAGCGTAGATTCCGCAACCCGAAGTGTGCTATTTATTATAATGTAAAAAAAAATGCATGTGAACAATTATCTTTTGACAACGTCGAATAAAAACGATGGGCATCTGTTGTAGAAGAGGATTTAAAGTAGGAATGTTAACATTTTCTGATACATTAAATTATACGAGAAGGAAGAAAATATGAAAAAATATATTATTATCTTAATGTTGCAGCGTTTGAAAGCGTTTCCAGTGCTCTTTAGACAAATGCTTAGAAAGTCATAAATATATAAATTTACCAACATATGTGGAAACAATTTTTTTTTTTTTTTTTTTTTTTTAGTGGGGATACGTCTATAAAAATGAGAAAAAGAGGAAAGAAAACTGTTTCAACTATGGAAATTTATGTTTTATTGGACAATTTCTCAGTACATAGCAGATTATAAGATTTCCTTTCTGGAATTGTTTTAGAGATTGTGGGTAAAACGTAATCCTAAAAGTATTTCGCGTAAGAATAAATGTGGCATGGCAATGATTTAAGCTTGTATTTCTCGATTAAATACGCAGCTGCTATTGCCTATATTCTTTTTCCGTGAATACTATATAATGCGCCCAAATTAAAACAATTGAAAGAACATTGATCAACGATTAAAACTTTAATCTTAGCTTAATCGAGCAAGAGATTAGCAAACTGTTATAGAAAACCCTACAGTAACAATCAAATTAGACGTATTTTAGTATTTCATATTTTGTGATGTGAAGACTTTCATAGCAACTTCTACATTTATGCATAAACATACAGTTATACATACACGACTGCATCAATATATATGTGTATTGACGTGTGTTCGTATGAGTGCGCTTCTGTATACACAACAGGGCTTCTTAGATACCATACATACGTGTGCGCGTAGAGACATACACACACACGCACACACATACACCCGCTCACACATGTATGAATTCATGCTTTCAATTATATAATTTTGTATCGAAACATCTGAAAACTTATACACACACACGGACACTATATATATATATATATATCTTTTATTTCTTTACACGTTTCAGTCATGAATTTGCGATCATGCTGGATGAGTGCGTATATGTATGTATATATATATATATATAT
>NC_068981.1:68428740-68429403 GCF_001194135.2 Octopus bimaculoides
AAAAAAAATCACTGCACTGGTTGTTTTAATCAGTTTAATTGATTATATTTTAATATGTATTTCAGTTCATAGGTCTAGTAAGTTCTTTGTTAGTTTGAGTGTGTAGAGTTAAAACATAAAAACCTTGTTATCTTTTGGGGGTGAAATTTCTCGCATTCGTTTGGGGATATGAATTCTATATAGGGGATTTGGGTGTCTTTGGGGTGGGGTTGCGGTTAGTTAATCATTGTTAGAGTAAAAGTAGTGAATGGTCAGCACAAGATATTTCACTGGGGATGGAGCTGCGAGGTAGTGGAGGTGTTAAAAGTGGGGGTGTTTTATGAAGCCATTTTAATAGTTCACCCTTCATCAGAAATCTAATGAGCAGATGTCTTTCAAATTCTTTCTTTTAGCAATTTTCTGTTTTAGGTGTGACTCTAGGGTCGTGGTGTTAATGAGGTGTTTTTGATTAAACAGTTTGTCGATAGGAGTGTTTTTATATATATTTTTGGGGTTTCGGAGAGGAAGTGGGGGAGATCATGCTAGCTCAAAAAGTAAATGTACATATCTCTCTCTCTTTATATGTATATATATATATATAAATATACACACACATATATACACACATGCATACATACACATATACATACACATGCCTATACATCCAAATATACGCACACACAC
>NC_068981.1:68429572-68430438 GCF_001194135.2 Octopus bimaculoides
TATATACATATACGTGTGTGTGTGTGTGTGTATAACTTTGGTAACTTTCCGCCAGTATAGGTCCAGGTCATGTCTGAATTAATAATATACCCTCTCTGTATTCTTTTTGTGATATATCGGGCACCATGGCACACTCTAGCAAAGAGTTATTATTCTTTGGGATATATCCGGGTTTAGGATGTTGGTCTTGGATCTTTGGAAGAAATTTGTCCAGTGAACTTTTTTAATTTTATGGGATCCGTTTGCGTTTTGATGTTTTTCGGTATGGTATTAAAGAGAGCTGGACTGATTGAGGTAAATTAGTTGTGACGTAATGTTGTTAGGTTTCCTGAGTTCGATTCTTGTATAGGGCGGACAGCACAGGGGCCAAGTCTTGTATGGATTTCAAAATTGATGCCAATATCATTTGTGCAATATTTATGGAATATTTTCCACACCACAAAAATGATATAGCGCTCACGGCGGCATTGGATAGAGTAGAGAATCAGGAAACACATCTTATCATTAGATTTCGCTCTCTATCATGGTAACGCGTGCTGAGGAAGCTGAGGCTGTTTTGCCAGTGCAGAAACCCGTCCACCTGAGTCCAAATACTTGAATGTACTTTGAAAGATTGTCTTAGCCCGTTCGCCTTCGAACAGTTATTTTTATGCAGTTATTATCTGCATATTTTCGTGATGTCATACTTAGTATGTCCTTTGATTAATTTTAAGCCTTCAGCTATTTAAAACTTGGGGGGGGGGGCTGCAATCGCCTACATTATTGATTCTGTTATTATCAATTTTAAATTGTTAGACTAAATAATAACAAAGTCAATGGAATCTTCGCAAATTATTTTTTCGTGAATAATTTTGTTCTCGTGAATT
>NC_068981.1:68430567-68433746 GCF_001194135.2 Octopus bimaculoides
TATATATACATGAATGCATGCCTACAAACATGCATACGGTTTTATATCTGTACAAATGCATGCATGCATGTATGAGAATAAGATATAAGTGAAACGTTCTTAGTGATAAAATGAATATTCAGTTTCGAATAAGTATAAAATCCCTAAGATTTTGCTGCCTAATTGTCGCTTTTGTGTGGGGTTGTGTGTGTGTATGTGCATGTATTATGGAAAACCATACCTATCTAAACCTGCAGAAATTAAATATGTGGATTTTAAAAGATTGACCTATCATATATATACATACATACATACATACATACAAAGTTCACGATATATTAACGCTGCTCAGAAATATTACGAACTCCAGAAATGTGGTAACCTGGCAGAAGGGTTAAAGCATGTAGTTTATGCATTTCATACTTCCGCTTCGTAAGAGTACCAACAAATCACTTGGATTAGCTACACAATTTTTCAAAATTTTATGGTTTTGTGTCAAACAAAGAAACCAGTACTTGGCAATAGCTAGTGTTGCATAATTGATATACCTTTCTGGAGATAGTTTCTTTAAACTGTTTTGTTTTTACATTCCTTTATGTCATTCGTGACATCAGTGAACACCAGGGACGCTCATCTTTTCAACGATGTCAAATTATGTGGTCACTACAATGTAATTAGGTTTCAGATGATGGATAATCTTTTTGTGTTTTACAGTTTGAAACAAAGACAATTTTAATAGAATTCACACATTAACGAATTCAATATAGCAATTAGCGTCGGAAGCTATTTTGTTAAATATTGTCTGATGTATAACGATTTTCTATTTAGTTGATTAGCTTAAAATTTTGAGAGCTGGGTGTGGAACTCAGCAAACGAATTGGTAAACAAATATTCGATTATATCCAAATATTAGTTTTAAGTGAGGCCTTGTTTTTTCGGTAAATTTGATCAAGAAACATTTTCAAAATTAAAACTGATTAGTAAATAGATGTTACACGTATATAGATGCAACGTACGGTAATAAAGGACAAAAGTAAAAGCAATACAAAGTAAACGCAAAACAAAGCAGAAGAGATGAAGCACAGTGGAAAATACTACTGAGCTTAACAACAGAATCGCATATAAAATGGTGTCGGATAGTGTGCTTATATGAAAGTAAGCAAACTGAAAAAAAAACCGAAATATTTTTCCATTATTATTTTATTTAATCTTTAAATATGTATCTTTATACCTCCATGATTCTCATTAAAATTAATACGTCGGTGCGTAGCTGTTATAAGCTGATGAAAATTAAGTTTTGTTAGTGAAATTATAAACATCGTACAAATCATTAAGTGACCAGATACGTAAGGACATATTTGTAATAAGTTTATCTTCCTATTTGCGACATATTGTCGAACGTGATCTCAGAACAAATATTCGGCGCTATTTGCAAGAATCAAATTATGTGCATTGAAAATTATTGGCGAGGAATGTCAAATGTTATTCCGTTTTGATGTACCCTTTTATGTAGTGGCTATTTTGGGTAAAGTGCTAAATCAATCATATATTTATAGCATACCTCAATTCAGGAACGTATATTTCAATTACTATTGCGAAACATTATTTTTATTCATCTCAAAATATTATTCCCTTAGTTTATTTATGCACGTGTTACTCATTAAAATGGAAATGTTCAGCTGTTGCTCAATATTTTGATGTCTTTCTTGCATAGACAGTTATTCTAAATAAAATCTTTTTCTCAATAGGAAGAGTTAGTTCACGTTTCTCACTATAATTTAATTTCTATTCGATAGGGAGACCAATAAATTAGTAACTTTGAAGAATTAATAATTTTATTTCCATCAAAAGTTATGCGGTCTTCAAAATTCTATACGAAACCAATTTGAATAATAACTGTGGTAAACTTCTTCTGACACGAAATAGAGAAATTTATCTAGAATATGATACAGACTTAAGATAAACCAACGAATGCCGTTTATACAATCGAGTAATAAAAATGGTGGGTATAATTACTTACAAAAATTTAACATATGCCATCCCAGTCTAAATATTTCTCTACTACTCTCTCATTTATCTCTATCTGGGGTACTTTGTGTTTGAACATCAATCCTATTGATATGTGTTGTCTGAGACAATCCAGATGCTAGAGAAATCAAATTATATTTTCGTTTCATATAGTTCACAATCTTTTCTTGCTAAAATGAAACTTTTGATTATTTAATCACATTCCGATATCTCGGGTTACATATTACAGTCTCTTTGCGTTAGCTTTTATCAATGGAGTAGCCAAGTGCTCTAATTAAGTGACTGATTTATTTTCTCTCAGAATGTCCGTGTGAGTGAGTGTAAATATGTGTGCATATATATATGTATGTGTGTGTGTGTGTGTGTATAATTTCTCTTTACTTGTTCTTTCTACTGTAACCTCTGGCGTAAGTGCAGTATACGCTATTCTAGTATAAGAAAGTCTAATGTACTTTTTCGTTTCTGTTTTAATTCTATCTGAGGATTTTTCATATTGCCATTTTCTAAGTTTTGAAATAGCTTTTAGTAGTATTTTGCACAAATTATTCAATACCATAACTAAAGAAAATCGGTTCTAAATATAAATATGTTTAATTTCTACAAATATTTTTTCTATTTCATTTCAGGTGGAATAAAAATACAACGTTTTGGGACATATGAATTTAAGAATCTCGAGCAGTATGTGGGTAAAATTTCATGATATCTTTCAGTCATAAATACATACATACATACATACATACATACACACATATTTATGTATGGATATATATATATAATTTTGGAAAAAAACCTGCTGAAATCTCCCCATATCGGAAACTTGCTGGCTTATGCGTTAAGGAGGAAATAAAAGTCGTTTTGATATTCCAATCGACAACATTATTGCGCACCCTATGACTGTGATTTGGCATCGGTTGGTAGATCAGCTGATTACTAGACCGCACTCAATATTCATCTATCTATTGGTTATTATTTCTTCTTAACTAAACCTACAATGGTCTGGATATCACTCATGACAGTAATTTATTTACGATGAGTTAGACCTTCTAGCGACAACAATCATAGCCTCACACTGTTTCCAATATATGTACATACATACAAACACACACAAACACACACACATACATACATACATACATATATATATATATGTATATATATATATATATATATAT
>NC_068981.1:68433935-68435150 GCF_001194135.2 Octopus bimaculoides
TATATATATATATATATATATATATGAAGGTACATGCTTCATTGGTTAGAACGTCGGGCTCACAATTATAAGGTAGGGAGTTCGATTCCCGGACGGGGCTCTGTATTATGGTCTTGAGGAAGACCATATTTCAGTTGGCTCCAGTTGTCACGGTTGTAGAAATAATTTGCTTTGGAGAGGGTAAGTTGTTATGCATGGGCAACCGCTGGTTTTCCATTAAAAGGCGTGTACCTCGGTAGGTAAATTTCTAAGTGCATCCCATGGTAATTCCTCAGATCTTTACCCTTATCTAGATTAGTTTGATAACTTTTCCGTCATCAGCACTATACAAAGGGCGAAATAAATGAAAATATCTATACATATCCTCAGAAATTGATCAATCTAAAACTATTGGAATTATTTTATGAATTTTTTGTCAGTCTGCTTTCCAGCTTTCAATCTGTGTAATTGTATGTGGAGTGAATATTTTACGCCTGTTCCGCGTCTTCCGTTAGCATATAGGCATGATAGATTTTGTTGTACCCTCTAGTATAATTGTACCTATACAATTATATATCTCTATAAATGTATTTTACCTAAAAGGCTTTTATTATATGTTGGCCACTGATAAAATGCATTAATTCTAAAGATTGTATCCTCTAAATATATTTCTATCGTGGCACACCGTCGATTAGGACGACGAGGATTCCAGTTGATCCTATCAGCGGAACAGACTGCTCGTGAAATTAACGTGCAAGTAGTTGAGCACTCCAAAGACACGTGTACCCCTAACGTAGTTCTCGGAGAGATTCAGCGTGACACAGAGTATAACAAAGCTAGCCCTTTGAAATACAGGTACTACAGAAACAGGAAGAAAGAGTGAGAGGAAGTTGTGATGAAAGAGGATAGCAGGGTGCGCCACCACCCCATGGTGGAAGGTCGGAAGTTTAGGTGTTTACGCTCAATGAATACACTCAACCGCAGGTCTAGGAATCGAACACGCCATCCTACGATCGCGAGTCCGCTGCCCTAACCATTGGGCTATTGCACCTCCACATATATATATAGAAGTCTATAAGAATTAATACTGTTTTAGAGTGTAAGGTGATATTTTAAAAAGAATTATTCAAAAGATAAAATGTTATCAAATCTTTTATCAGGATGCTACTAAACTGTTTTGGGGAGAATATGTTTTGTAGGGCGTGGGCGCTTTAAACACACACACACACACACACA
>NC_068981.1:68435160-68442098 GCF_001194135.2 Octopus bimaculoides
TATGTAGGTATTTTATAAACAAACTCATGTTCGTGTAAGTATATGCGTTTGTGTGTGTGCGTTGGGAATATTCGTTTCAGAGATTCACTCACACACTGATTTCCGGCTTGTCGTTTTATGCTTTTAATTCAAAAACCAGTAATATTAACTACCTAAGTTATTCGTCGGCGATCGACTAGTTGACGTAGCATTTAAGTTCTGTCATGAATATAAACGGCAATTAGTTTCATGCATATAGTTAGGCTTTGTCGACATATGTATTTGGGCGTGTGTATATGTGCATATGCGTGCTTATGTACGTACATGGATGTTCGCACGTGGTTGTGCATATCTGGGTGTTTTTCTCGAATACAAATTACATATATTTCATAACTTTATATAGTCAAGATTCATGATTGAAATACTATTAGACGCGCATAACTGATGCCGTAAGAGATAGATCACTATGAATGTACTATATGTATGTGTTACTGAATGTAATATTTCTTTAAGCGAATAGATTAATTAACTTTTGCTTGACTGACGTTAGAATGATTAGTTCATAAATACAAAATTTTATTGCAATCGCTTTTGTGAAATAGCGTTAAATGCCTTCTTTGCACCTTTCATGCAATGGTGACACACGCACTTGGCTATACACTTGCACACACGTGTATATATATATATATATATATATATATATATATATATATATATATATATGTATGTATGTATGTATACATATAGATGGATGTTCTTTTAATACGAATGTCAATTCGGTTGAAATCAGTTGATACTATATTTGCTATCAAGCTATCAAGCATGAATAAGTTTATGTTAAGGTTTCACAATGGCACACCATATGAAAACATCTTCTAATAGGGTGTGAATCTTCATCACATTTTGTTCCTACTGTCTGTCAAAATAAATTTTGTTATTTTCAATACAATACATTCTGCAGAATATTTCAATTGTTGTATATTTTCCTGAGCTTGTTCGAATCATGACATTTACAAGGCAAATATATAGCAATGTTTTAAAAATGAAATTCAATTTACTTCAGCGTGTTTTAATGTAGGTATCACTACTTCATATTTCAAGGAAAATTGACATAGATTCCTCAAATGGAAATAATTAGATTTTTACTTGCGTTTTCTAACCTCAATGGACACCTGAAATATTTTTTAGCAGATCACATTTGCAATTTGAAATGGAAAGCAACATAATTTTTATCTGTTTCTAACACCGGGGAATGTATCCAATGAATTTATAATTCTTTTTATACTTGCAAACAGCTTGGTTTGGAAGTGCTGTCCAACACATGCTCTGCATACCAAACGTTAATAGGTTTCTGGAGTCATCACGAGAGAATGTACACCGTTCCAGGACCTTTTATAATCTCCACCCACTAGGTCGACTGGCCTGTGTTCGATATTAAGTCCTTATCATAATCATTAGCAGCATGCAAATTGTGGAGTCATGCAGGTTAGACTCGCTATATAGGCAAATATGTACTTGCATTAAACATTCTCCAGCCAGGATTCATCAGCCCAATTTGAAATAGAAGTAACTGTATTATTAAAGTCATTTATTGTGTAAAGACCAGGACACAGATTTTACTAGCCACAATTCAATAGGTAATTAATTATAAATGTAAAGAGTCGCTTAGCTAGAATGGATTTATTGCTTCCTTCATCCATATATACTTAAAAAGAAAGAACAAAAATGCAGTTCACTTTGGATGCATTTACTAAAACTAATGAAATCAATATCTAACCTCTGCATTGTCTACTATGTACCGTTGTTCTGAAGTAGCAAATTAAAAACGTTCGTAGTTAAATAAAATTGTTGTTAAAATATTATGTAATGACATCTATTGTTGAGTCAAATATAATATACAGAATATATACTGAGTTAGAAGCTACTGCTTTGTACCTTTGCGTCATATAAGTACGTTCTATATCAATAAAAGTAGAAAGAGTTTTAAAATGTTCACCGACACAACTACAAAAGAAATAGAAGCCATGTTATTTTTCTATACGTTAAATTCGATTATGAGGAAAAAGAATTTGAGGTGCATGGCAAATTTTAATCATGCAAAAGGAAATTTATGTACAGGCAAATAGGAAACGTTAACCGTAATTTAAAACCCCAAATTAGAAGGCAAAAAATGTATATGGATACGTCTGAGAGAAAATTATTTCATGAACACATCAATGAAAATCGATAAGACAGAAACTAAAGGGACTATTAGGCGGGCCGTTTCTTTAGTGAATATAAATGATTTGCTGAAGAACGAAAATTAAAAATTAAGTAAAGAATCAAAAGATAAGGAAAGTAAAATAAGATGTGTGTGTAAAATAGTGAACATTTTAAAACGATCATAATTACAAGTATATTAGTCTGATATTCATCAATTTCGTTTAGTATATACGTTGCATTAATATTATATAAAAGAAAGATTGTATTATAAGTGCCACGATATAATAAGCGACGTTTAATGCACTCTGAATATAAGACGAGCGAAGGGAAGGTTTACTATTCATCAACAGTGTTCTGATTGCTTTTAACCAATAGTTATTTTCAGAATTACCTGAGAATCAATATGCTGATTGCTGGCGATAATACAAGGAATATCCACCGAACCTACTATTTCACTAATCAAAATTTATAGTTTCAGAACTGTGAACATTACTTTTGGAAATGTCCTATTTAATGAAGACTACGATATTATATTGAAAACAAAAAAAAAAAAGGAAAAAAGATAATAAAGAAAAGCTACACATAAATTTATATTCACATTATCTTTAGGAATGCATATACGAAATCACACAAACACATACACATACGCACATTTTGTAAGATTAGTTTCTAGTTGAAAAACAAGTTTAACCATTCAAATCAACTCGGTTGAAATGTTCTTTTACAAGTATGCTCATAGAATGAATATACAAATATCTACCTACATATATCTACATTAATCAGAATGATAGAGTCAACTCACTATCCTTCCTGCTTGCATTTTTCTAATATATAAATACAGGAGTACATATATGCATACAAATTTAGGCATACCTATATGTATGTTTGTTTGTGTGCATATATATATATATATATATATATATATATATATATATATATATATTGTGATTACTAAATCACACATTAACTTCATCTTGATGTTAAAGGGTTGACTAATTTATGCGCTTTTTCTTTTCCATGATGTGTCTTTTCTAATCTACATGACTACTATATACCTCATAATTACCTCCGGACATACCTATTTATTGGCACCCATATAAATCTATACTTACAATATACAAATATGGATATCTTCACTTCATACTTAAAACACAATCGATAAAATTAACTTTCCCTTAGTCTAGATTGAATTGTAGTTACTATAGAGATAAGTTAATCAAGTAAGTTTTGAATATTTTCGATTTTAGGTATTGGATATATTAAATATTTCCTTTAACTCATATTTAAATTGAAATTAAACTTTTCTTGCAAATTTTTGATCTTTCACCTAATTGTATAATCTTCCTGTGAAAACTAAAATCTTAACTTTATCCATTGATGGTATGTTGTTTTACTTAAATTTTTTCCATCATATCACATTTGCTATTGCTGTTAATTTAGTGTGTATTTTGCTTAACTTTAATGAACAGGATGTTGGACATTTTTTTTTATCGCTTTTTAATAGTTTTTTATCCTTTGTTAATTTTATGCCTGACCCTGAATGATTCATGTTATTCCATTGTTGTAGTATTATCAATCTCATCTTATGGGTGACTTAAATAAATCTAATCCTTGTTCCATTATTATTTTGTACTTAGCCAATGTTAGTTAATACTAGTTCCTGATAATTTAAGATAGTGCAATCTAATTAAATTAGTAATTAATTATCATATTATCTATTAATTAATTTAGTTCACCACTATATTCTGTGTTAATTCCAATCGTTCATTTTACCAGTTTCTTAAACCTTGATGAGCCCATCATTATATACTATGTAAATCCTATGTATTAATTCTTTGTATTAACTATATAATACGTTTAACTCTTTTGTGTCCTTTAAATGATATTAGATATATAAGTTTAGTTTTAAAACTTTAGTCCAATATATCAAAAAAAAAAAAAAATTCATATCTTATCTATGGGTCCTTTTATTGGTGTAAATAAGTCTAAATTTACTTTACTATAACATTTTAAATTAATACTACCTTATTGTTTTGTATACTGCCTTAATTGATTATTTACATTATTATACACTATTTCATTTTCTTGCATTATTAATTTATAATTAGCCTTTATTTATTCACATATTAATTAAGCAAATATCTGTTTTTTATGTGGTGACTCCAACTGAGATTGTTATCAACAATTATCCCTCGGTCTCTGATATTATTAAATATTGTGAGCAGTTCCCCTGAAGGAAGAGAGTATGGCTGTTTTAGTATAATCTTTTTTCCAAAATGCATCAGCTCAAATTTTCCCTCGTTCAGTTGCATTTTGTTTTTATCTGCCCATTTTCTCATCGCAAATAGATCAGACTGGAGTTCAATTCGGTCTTCTTCTTCATTTATGATTATCTGGAGCTTAGTGACATCAGCAAATATTTTCATTTTGCAGTGACGCTGGAGAGGTGGACCAAGACAGTCCCCTGAGAGACACGACTGGTGAATTTTGCCGGGCTTGAGTGGACTCCATCGACCACAATTTATAGTATTCTATTCGCCAGGAAATACTCAATCCCGTGTAGATATATATATATATATATATATATATATATATATATATATATGCCCTTTCCAATGTAGAAGTATATATATACCTCTTCTTGTTTCTGCCGTTGGACAGAGAGGCCTTATATGTTGAACAACTCAGGTGTCAGCATATTTTTTAAATGCGAGTTTCAGAGATATATGGAATGTGTGTGTGATTGTTTGTGTGTTTGCATGTACGTGTGTGTGGATATGCATACCTATATTCCAATTTGTACGACGCTCTGCTGCATTTAGTTATGGAAATTTTATTGGAACCTAGGGACATATTTACAAAATATAATGTCACTATATGACATTTAATATCAAATATAACGACGGACAAGGCAATACATTGCTGCTAGTATACCATCCATTTCGCATTTGGAACATATGCTCTCTCCATAACTGAAAGTAAATTTAAACGGATGTCCATAAGCAATCAAAATCGAAAACCATGCTTAGAAATAGTTAAATATAATTCAATATATTGCTACTCTAAGTATCTCGTATACATTTGTTTTAAAAGTATAATTAATGTGATTATAATCGATATGATACACTGTAAAATCACCTTAGTACATGCTGATTGATAAATCCTAATTAGAACGGTGTACTTTATCCAGGTACCGATCATCCACAGTCTCATCATTATTCTTTTTCAAACCTGTAGAGCTTTCATACGAATTTAGCAGTTATGTACAAGACGACCAGACATGGAGTGATTCTATTCAAGCATATTTTATTTTGAAGATGTTGGAAAATTTTTTCCACGAAGTTTAATAATTCTAGCTTTCCTTTGGATCACGTAAAACGTCCATTCTCTTCTGCTTTTTTTCTTATTTTTTTTCTTTTCCTTTATAAACATATGGAACCATTATTCCAAAGGAAATTTCCACCGGTAACAATACTCTACAAAGGTTATTATCTTTGCAGTTGCTGTTCTAGTCTAAATACACACGCACACTGACTAATATATCTATGTATCTGTTAATCTATCTGTCTGTCTGCCTCCCTGTCTGTCTGTCTGTCTGTCCGTCCGTACGTCTGTCTATCTGTCTGTCCATCTGTCCATCCGTTTATCTGTATGTCTACCTATCTATCTATATATCTATCTATCTATATATCTATCTATCTATCTATATATATATATATATATATATATATATATATATATATATATATATACATACATATATAAATCTATTATGAAATTTAAATGCAGGCAGTGGAGCAAAATACATAAGTTTGAATGCAATTACATCTTGAGGGAAGTCGATGAGTTGAGGTCTATTTTGAATATTTACAGACTCCAATTTTCAGAACCAGAAGGTAGAAGGACGTCATAATTGTGATAATAATGATACACAGTCCGTTGCCATGTGACAAATGGCATATTTCGTTTTCCTCATCTCATTAATAAGCTACAGTCTAGGGTTCTAGATTATTGAAGAGGGCTAGTGAATTATACTTGGTAAATAATGAATATGGTGAAGAGACAGGAAGTGTATGAGCTTTTTATTTTCTATGTCCTTTCATTCGTATATCTGTGTCTCACAATGACACAGTCCAAGTGTGTGTCAATCCATTATATTTGTATTCGTATTAGTATGAATTCTTTACAACTACTCCATAGATATCACTGTTAACTAATGAAAAAATCTCTGTAAAGTAATTATTAACATTCATTTCAGCGCATTTCACATTACATAACGCCGTAGTAAGCAATGCATATTGTTATATCCGACTTCTCTATATTTTATATCCAATATAACTAATAATACTGGAATAATTACAATATCAATCTATATTCCAATGAACGGTTATTTTAATTCTGCAAATTTTCACTTTCAATGTTGTAAGTAAAATCAATAATTCATTATCAATTACATTACAAGAGACTAAGACTAATTTCTGCATAAAAAGTGATAGCGTTGCAATTATAATGGGAGATATGCTTCAACGTTAAGAACACTAATATCATTCAAATATGCATATATGCATTATATATATATATATATATATATATATATATATATATATATATATGTATGTATGTATGTATGTGTGTGTGTATATATGCTTGTATGTATACGTATATGTTTGTGTGAATGTACATATATAGATATGTATATATGTATGCATATGTCAATGTATGCATATTGTATATATATATACATATATATATATAGA
>NC_068981.1:68442272-68446218 GCF_001194135.2 Octopus bimaculoides
TATATATATATATATATATATATATATATATTACATACATACACTACATGTTCATATGTGAGTGTATGTATTTATGCATGCATATATACTCCCCTATCTCCTAGTTCTTTGATTAACTGAAGCTGGCGGATTCGCCATGGGAATATATAAGGTCAACGTCAACTTTCGGTTTACAATTACAATATATGCAGACTAACACATACAGAAAGACAAAGAGAGTGGGAGAGAGGGAAGGGGAGACATAGAGTATAAAAGAAACGGAGAAAGAGAAAGAGAAAGATTAACTTACGAATAGACAACAGTACAGAGAGTATATTAATAATATATATGCACTCTTCGGTATAAATATAAACACATTTTGTTGGTTAAACATTCTCTTTAATACGGTAGATCTCTAAATGACATTTATTCAATCATTAATCTGTTTCTTATAAACCAACAAACAACTGTCTTGTCTGCTCCCTGACATATGTTTGTTATTGCAAACATAATACTTATCAAAAGATACCAAAACGAAGGATACACAAAGTATACCAACACACGAAATGATCAGTACAAGATAACAAAATACAGTGATAAACATGCAAAATTAGAAAAGTACGGATGGAACGTGTAATGTAATTGCTTTAATATATTATGTATTCACTTCATTTACTTTCAAAATGTCAAGTGAAAGATATATAAAAGAAAGCTGCATGGTTAGTTCTCGAAGCTTTCAAGAAAATTAGGTTTGCTTTAAAAGTATAATTGATGAAATTTCATTAGTATTATAAGTAAATATAATGAATTTTCATGTGATGGAATTCATACAGAGACCGGAAATGGGAATTTTTATGAGAATCAAATTAATTCTGTGTGGCAAGCTACCATGAATGTCAATCACTACGTCTGTGTTGAGTTAAACATGATAGTTTACTGCCAGTAGAGTGGTAGGTTATACAACACCATTAGGAAATTAGACGCCAGATGTGAGTTGTGTGGGTCATTATGAGGTTGTATTGATGTATTATTATTATTTTTTATATGAAATGAGAAAAATAAATTAAAATCATTGGCTAGAAAATAAAAAAAAAATATTTTGTATAATTTTGGAAACTGAATGAAGGATTTTACCGAGAGAGCTAGACAGGATTCTTAGAATGCAAAAAGATGTTCAAGTAAACAATATCAAATGAAAAAAGAATGCTTTTAATATTCCTGTCTTAACGTGCATATTAACTAATGCAGTTTAGGAAAGTACATATAAACTTTTTCTCCTACTATATGGAGGATGTTTTCCTACGTGTAACTACGTCTAATTCTTTTTGTATGAATTTCAATAGATTCGTTGCTCATTTTAATCGAAATACCAACAAATATGTGTAATTTAAACTATAAACGAAACCATTTTAAAATATTACATCATTTAATGTTTGACATAGTATGACATATAGCACAATATGACAAATCTCGCTATAATATGTATTGATAGCATGAGAATTAACTTTTATGCATTGGAAATATTGGACCATCACTATATAACTCGGATGTCGAAGCACAATCGAACCATCAATTAACACAATGACAGTGGTTGGAAGATGTGTAAATTTAAAACGTTAGAAACGTATCAATAATAATGAGAAAATTAGGGATTTCCAAACTGATATTAACGTCATAAATAATAAATATTAATTCTACAATTATAATGTGAAAGACTTTACACTGTCAATTTAAAACACTTTGAACTTAATTCCAGCTTCATTTATTACTCAAGAAGCTTAAATTAATATTAACATACACCTACATACCGACACATGTTAGGACTTATTTTTTATAATATACAAAACTCTAATTTAAACTGATTAATTAAAATTGTATTTCCTCCAGCTAAATATTGATATACTCCAAAACTTGTGCTTGACTCACTTCTGTCAGTTGTGAATATTTCCGTCAACAGTGATTTGTTTATTTGAATTTGACGATTTATAAACCCACGGATAATTTTGCTATTATCATGAAATCACGAGACAAATAATCAGTTGTGATGAGAATAAATTTTAAAATTACAATCGCCTTTAACTATATACGTTTAGAATGTTTACGTTTCAATACAGAATTAGAACATATATGTTATCAAGCAAGATTAACACTACTTATGTTTAAAAACAATTCATATTTATAATAAATCACAAATTACCGATTTAAATTCAAATCAACACCGCAATTTAGAGTGCAGTATCCGATTCATTGATATGAATGGTAACTGGAATATGGTTTCGAAAATGGTATATTATTTGTAAAATATTGTAAGATAGATGCTAAACTGACAGTTGCATATATGCGACTGGAAATAGAATTGTTTAATTGTTGACACCCGTAAAAGTAATTTGTCTTTAGTATTAAAGATACAAATCTGATAGATTATCCCAACTTGACACATATACGTGCGTTTATGTGCGTTAATTTGTATGTGTGTATGTGTTTGTGTGTGTGTTCATGAATGTGCGTTTGTGAATACATATATGCTTCATATTCACATATATTCGTACATATGTACGTGTTTTCTTACTGTTTGCATATGCGTTGCATATACATCGTTGAGGTATGTCTGACCGAATATACCGAGCAAATTCTTTACGGTATTTTAACAATATACACCTATTCAGTACTTCTCAGATTTGACATTCTTTGACGTCCATTCTTTCTCGTAAACATACAATCTCTCCTTCCGACTGATATCTTTCTTGCTATAAACTTTCACTCATTCTCTTCACTTTCTCACATTCTTTTCTTTTCCTTTCCTATCTCACCATCTAATGCTTTACATTATCTCTTTCACATTCGCAACAACATTGCTTGCATGCGGACATTGTTCTCTATGGAAACTACATCTTGGGAAAATCAACACGCTTTCATTTCATTCGACAACATACGCATTTTATGTATATCGACCATATATATATGTATGTGTCTGTGTTTGTGCTCCAACCATCGCTTGATTACCGATGTTGGTGTATTCACATCCCCGTAACACTAGCGGTTCGGGAAAAGAGACCGGTAGAATAAGCACTAGGCTTACAAAGACCAAGTCCCTGGGTCGATTTCTTCGACTAATATATATATATATATATATATATATATATATATATATATATATATATATATTCAGCATGTATATACATACATATGTATAAATCTAAATATATATATATATATGTATATGCTGAATATATTTAATTATATTCTAAGACGGATTATTGTATGAAAGTATTTCATAATCTGTAACTTATTACATCGAAAGAATAACATTTATATTCCTAAAATGAGAACAATATAACATATGCATACACATTTGCATACAAAAAGATGTTAGAGTGTAACAAGAAATGATTCTTATTGCTAGATTAAAATGCAGGAATTTCAAACCACAAAAAAATATCAACTTGAGCAAGTTGAGTCTTTTTTTCTCTCTAAGTTAAATTCGAAGTCCCACATATTACTCAGTTGCATCGTTGCATCATAGAGATCTGGCTATATAAATGCCTTCAATAAATCTGAGCTCCCCAATCAACCGAAGAGAAATGTGGAGGACAAAACGTATAGAAATGGACACGTAAATGTGACTTTGGAGAGAGTATGTGAGTGACAAGAATGGAGACAACCATAGGCCCACGCATATAGGTATGTGTGTGTGTATGCATAAACACAGGTTATACATATATGTATATTTCTTATTTTTATTTTATTTTTCCAGCCTCAAAAGACTGTGGCCATGCTGGAACAACGCCACTGTAATCATGTTTTCCGTGGTCATTCTTGTGTGACTGGCTTTTGGTGACACGTCATTTGAGTTTCTTGTGATATAGGTTGTTTTGGGACATTGAACAGCAGGATGTGAGGTTGGTTTTGAAAGCATCTACCTCTTACTTCATGAAGAGCCCTAAAAATATGTGGGTGCATATATATA
>NC_068981.1:68446286-68449966 GCF_001194135.2 Octopus bimaculoides
ATATATATATATATATATATATATATATATACATAGTGTGCGTGTGTGTGTGATACACACATGCGCACACACGTATGAATGATCTCAAATTCAACTGTATTGACTATTGTATGTTGGTCTTTTGAGCAAGACTAAACCGGTGTTACATCCCTTATTTCAGTGATGGGAGAAATATGCACTGGTGTCTAGCCATTGAAAATAAAGCATATAAAACAAAATGTATTGAAGTCTACTTAATTTATCGGGATGTAACTTTTACACGTCATCAATATATATTTTCGAAGGAAAATACATATGTTGATGAGGTACCTGCAAGAACTGACAACAGAGAAAATGCAATTAATTGAAATAGTTGGTACAATGGAAATGGGAAATAAAATGCATACATTTTGTTCGTAAACGGAAGACTATTGCAATAATGGTGAACCAAATTTGTAAGAATAATGGATATTTCAATTTTGTTTCTTCGTCTTCAGTTTAATTCCAATTTAATAACAAACTTCTTAATAGTTTCACAAACTTGGGAAAGTAAGTAATTTCATTTAATTATAAATTCTTATGTCTAAACTTTCCTTTCATATATATTGTGAATATGCTATGTATACACGTAACAATAAATTGCTATTTTTATATTTTCTCTTTTATAATCTAATTCATTTATGGAAAATTTCTTGAAATTATTAACACCCATAAAATTGCACAATCATATACATTCTAGAGAACATCAAAGGAGAAATAAATCTCACAAGAGTAAAGATAATCATACATATGTATATAAATATACATTTATAGATACACACCAACAAAACACACACACACACACACACACACACACACACATAAAGATATATGAATGCGTGTCTATGAGCGTGCGTATACGTATGTTTCGGTATATAAAAAAATATATATCTGTGCAGTAGCTGCAAGCGTGTAAACTTAGAGAAAGGCAAAATGACAGAGAGATCCAAATACAGTTCGATGGAAATGTGTCATATAGAGTGACTGATACCCGCAAATTGAGCTTTGAGCTGACCCTGTTCATTTGAAAATAAAATGTCCCCTCATTTCCAGTATACAAATATATCAGGATTTCAAGAAATAGCTTTTGCTACAGTTACGGAACGAAAAGTGCGAAACAACAAATTGTATCAAACAGTAAAACCTCGTCAATTCTCAACGTCCCTACGTTTCGATGACTAAGAATTTTGATACATAATTCTATATATACAGTAGGTTCAAATTTGAAATCATAACATATATGGTTTTGTGTTACATCAGTATTTTCCAATATTAGGATTGTTAGCAACGTTAGTTTAGCAAAGTAAACATAAAAAATGAATATGTTTATAACTGAGAAACATTGCTCAATGATTATCTATAAATGTCACACCATGTGCAATTGAGCAAGCTGGTAAGTAAAATGGATATTTGTGTGTGTGTGTGTGTGTGTGTGTGTGTGTGTGTGTGTGTGTGTGTGTGTGTGTGTGTGTGTGTGTGTGTGTGTGTCTGTGTGCGTGCGCGTGCGCAAGCATATATGCAAATTCAGGAATTGTGAAGTATACATATCTTTATACCTCTAGCATGTAACATCTGGCAACACTCACAACGTCACGAAGATATTCAGTTTTATTAGACCCTGTTATTTCTGCCATATCATTTTAAAAATGATAAATACTTTCAATTACAAATACACAATCCTGTGGTATATAATTATGATAAATGCAACAATACATCATATATGATTAATATATTTTACATCGCTTCTTCTCACGTTTGAGCATGTGCAATTGTGTGAATGTTTATGTGTGCTTACCTGTATACACAGTTATTCATGCTATATAAAATTATATGTGTGTGGATATGAGCTTATTTGCGTTTGTAGAATTATGATTGGAAAACCGGTGCAAAGGGTTTTAGCAATGTGAAATATTTTTAATAAATTTTGAGAAAATTACGTCAAACCGTTTGTGTTTTTCCGATATACGTAAGACACATGCTCAATATACGTCATCTATTAGTATTTATACCGATGCCAGCAGGCAACATCTCATCACAAACATTCATATGAATACATGCCTCGATAAATGCATACATCCCATATGGGTTACTGTTAGAGTAGATGATATTGTCTACAAAACATATCCATAATCTTAAGTAATACCAAGGTCAGAAGGGGTAGTAAACTGAGACAAAAAATGCACTAACGTTTAATATTCATTGCATTATTCATTTGTATCATTCATAAAATGTTTCTAATTTCTATATCTGAAAAATTAGATATATGCTTAGGCACATGTAGCTTATTCTTGTGTTAGACTACAAAACATGCATAAGTAATACCTTATTATTAGGAAGTATATAGCATTCAATATCCTTTTGACATTTTATGTGCTACAAAGTTGATCAATATTCTTGCATATAAGGCTATGGGTATAGGTTACCTAGTATATCTTAACCACTATGTGTACTCTGCTCGATATTTGCTCCTTTTTTTATATTTCCATAAATGTCTATATCTCCAAACTTTTCGTAGATGATTTCCTGCATAGTCGTATGAAAGTTTGTAAATGCAGCCTATTCGCAGATTTTCTAGAACTTCGCATAATGTGTCACCAAATCCATCCATCCATCCACTCTTTCGTGGGGCCTGATGCGTTATGATCCACTGGCCTTGCATGGGTGGTACACCCTACTGCTCCGTCACATGTGGGTGTGCTTTCTGCCGAACGATGCTACAACCACATTCACCCATCCATCCATCCATCCATCAATCCCTCCACCCATCCATACATCCATCTGTCCATCCACACATACATACATACATACGTGTATATAGGTATGAGTCCGTGTATAAGTATGTGTGTATATGTAAATACGTGTGTGTATCTATAGGTATAAGCATGTTACTGATAAATTTGTGAGATTTCTAAAATTATTTTCGAAGTACAATTCTTCTCCAAATTAACATTCTGCTGGATGTGTTAACATATGTTTAGCAACTCCTAACATAACGGCAAATTAGAATGGTAAATTGTATAATGATCGAGAGCGGAAGTTGATACGTAGCATTATATCTTATAGCATGCACATATTACATATGATTTACAACTTACTATAAAGGAAATCATACAACGTTACATGTAAATACATGGACACAGAAGTGTGAAATATATAATAATGTTATGCATGTCATAATACAATATATTAGGATTTTGGAAAAAACGCCAATCTAATCAGTACATATATAAAATAAACTTAATATATATTGCTACAAAATAAAGAAGCATTTCATTATTCCACGGATTTTTTCTCACCCGACATATTTCATTACACTTGACATCGTTGTATTGTATATATTTACCGTCGGTCAGAATGTCATGAGGAGTGATTTTTTGCATTTGGAAAACTTCAAACTTAAACCAGACGTACGAGCTAAATGTTTCTCTCCGTGTATATCCAGAATTTAATAATAGTTTGTTTTTGAGATGCAGAATCTGTATTATCATCACCATTCTTTCTTTACTGCGCACAGAGAATACGTATTCCATAGAAGTTTCATGAATGCGTAATAAATGCACATACACAAATACATGTGTCTGCATATGTGCAAATGCATATACATATGTATATATATATGTATATATATATATATATATATATATATATATATATATATATAT
>NC_068981.1:68450207-68455939 GCF_001194135.2 Octopus bimaculoides
ATACACACACACACACACACACATACACACACACACACACACACACACACACATATATATATATATATACACCCCATGAATAATGCGGCTTCTTCAATTTCATGAATTAAATGTCGGTGGGGAACGGGATAAACTACCTGCATCAATTTGTTATAAAAGCAGGCAGTAATTTTAATTCGGAGTCATTCTTAGTGCATGTTTTGTAGAGTGAAGTTTAATTTTAACAGATAGCATTTCAAAGCTTTAATGAAAGTGACAAAGGAGCATATTCGGCAAATTTTACTTTATGAGTTCAACGAAGTATATGGCGATCGGACAATAAGCGTAAGCCAGCGTCAACGGTGGTTGCAGAAATTCCGAGACGGAAACTATAGCCTAGAAGAAGATCCTCATCCTGAAAGCTCGAGGTGGACATCCTGCAAACCTTAGTGAAACAAAATCACATCGTAACTATTGATTAACTAGCAGAGAAGCTTGGATTTGGACATTTAACCATTCATCGATACCTTCTTACCATATAAAATGTCACCAAATAGAGTTCATATGTTTCTCACAAACTTTCCCAGTCTAATCGCGCGCAGAGAGTGAATGTGTGCTCTTCTTTGCTGTCACGATTCGCAAATTAACCTTTTTTGGATCGAATAGTGACTGGTGACGAGAAATGGATTCTCTATAAAATCGTTAAGCGCCGAAGACAGTGAGTAAGGAAAGGAGAAACACCGGCACTCCAGGCTGCAGAAGCTCTTATCCATGCAAGGTTTTGTTACCTGTTTGGTGGGATATGAAATATTTAGTCAACGTTTTAAACCCAAGACAAACGATAAGAAAGGAGATCTACTGCAAGCAGTTTCAGCAGCTTAAGTCGGCGCTAGAAGAAAAAAGACCATCTTAGCTTTCAAGACGAATGGTGTTCTTCCATCAGGATAATGCTCAGACACATAAAGCGAGGATGACATCCCAAAGGCTATAGCAATTTGAATTTGTAACGGTGCCCCACCCACCATATTCACCGGACATTGTCTTCAAAATCATTTGGATAGCAAAAAATATGACTTCTGTAGAGAAGGTCAGATACACGGAGAGCATTGTAAAAAATGAAGGAGAGTATATTTCAGATTAAAAAAGAACTTAGTTTTCAAGCATAATTTTGAAACATATAAAAAAATATAAAAGGCCGCATTCTTTATAGCATGACACAATTTGAGTGTGTGAGTTTGTGCATGTGTGTACATGTATTTATTCATATACATATAATTTAGGGCCTAAACTAAACACAACACAGTAAAGCAAATATGAAAATATATAGAAACCGAAGGAAGCAATCCTAATCGACGTGCGTATCACTGTATTTCTTAACTATTAACTACTTATGTCCCAAATGCTGCAGTTTAGTAATTCCGAATTTTCCCATGAGTGTGTTCCTTATTGGGGAAGATGTAAAGACACTTTTCTTCGGTTGGCAACTAAACTTTAGCTGTTGCTATACAACTGCTATAGTAAAATATTTCCCATTAAATGATCTGGCGAAATCATTATTCTTCGGTCCCTCGCTAAAGAATTTCTTAAGAAATAACTTTCGAAGAAAATTGTGAATATTTAGCACACGGACAATGACGAGATATCATTTAAGCGAGATGTTATGTCCCACGGGAAAATGAGGATATCCTACAGATATTTCACGCATGTGTACAAAATAATTTCAATGCTGAGCAGAACCAAACTTAAATAACGAACAATTCCACCGACTTTGCTGAACGGTAGGTCATATTTTGATCACCGTTTTTGTTATGTGAGCAGGATTTAATGATTTAGTGTCACGTCTCCAAATTAAGTGACAATTTATTGATAGATTACTTTACAGAATAGACGTAGGTACGTTCCATAAAATAGCCGAAATACGATCAGTAAATATTATTAGAGCATTATCACTTCCAACCTATTGACAAGCTTCCGATAAGCTGGGGATTTTTAAAGACGTCTGTTCGGCAAGAAACATCAGCAACAACAGCAGACATAAAGTGTTTTAACTTAGGCGCAAGACCTGAGATTTGGCATTTGGAATTAAACGATTAAATCTGACGAAGTAGTTTACTGGTATTTTGTCAATATGAATTATAACATAGATACGTAAATCATATAAGCAACAAGATTTGATGACAGCGTGCATTGATTGACCAAGTATTAGCTTTACAGATTATTTGTCGATACACGCTTCATGAAATGCAATGTCGAAATGAAATGTGGAGACATTTATCACAGAATATAAATAGACAGAAATAAATATCACGATTTATTCAATTCGCTGCATTATAATAATAGACAACCATAAGACTGATAATGTTAGTGACTGGCAGCATTATGATTATATTGTTATTATTTTGATTTGACTCCGATTCGGTCTTGTTCCTGGCATGATTTATGAGGGTAGTGGGTTACTGCCTGTAACCTGAGGAATCCACTAGCCTTTGATGGTCTTTCGACTGCTTAGGAAGCCCATACTAATCTTTCCTGTTCCTAAGAGGAAACTTTTCTGCAGAATCACTCCAGATTATATTTTAATCTTGTTCAACCATTTGTCTATATATATATATGCTTACAGTTCCCAACACACCAATTTTTATAGGCACAACCTTTACACTTTTCGTATTCCAAATTCTTGCAATATGAAATATTAAGGGATTGTATTTATTAGTATTATAATTATTTTGTTTTTGTGTTACTTCGCCTTTATTTACGATCCTGGAATCGAACGGAAATGATTGATCAATTGATAAGCAACTACGATTTTCCTTGTCTGTTATTGTTATGCCTGGCCCATTGTTTTCTTGTCCGTTTAAATAGGAAAATCTTCAGACAGTTGTAAACTGTCCTTTCACCTGTGTAAGCCACTCTGCATTTCCCTTATATCTCTCTGCAAAAGCATCATCATCATCATCATCATCATCATCAGCAGCAGCAGCAGCAGCAGCAGCAGTAGTAGTAGTAGCAGTAGTAGTAGTAGTAATGATGGTGTGGATGGTGATTAGTGTTGCTGTTGCCTCGGCTGGTGGCTTTTCTTTGTCACCTTCGTCGTTGTAGTATGAAATCAGTAGTAATGATCGAGGCAGAACAAATTTTATTACAACTATTCTAGCTACTATAACTACTCCTGTTGCAAATACTACCATCGCAGTTCTTTGCAACTTCTAATATGTTATGGAACAATAATATTGGATTGGACTATGAGGAATTATGTATCCTAAATGGAATTTAATAAATACTTCAAAAATTTCAGTAACAGCGAAAAAGATTTATCCCTATGCGTGATGCATTACATCTGTAGCTGAAACAGAAAAAAATATTTCAATATTTTGCATGTATTTATATTATATCGAAGCTACAATTTGAAAATACGAATGAAATATCGTTATAACAGGAGTGATTATTTACAATGTTGCAACGAAACGAAATGCTTGCATTTTATACCTTTACACCTTATTATTACATGTTGAGCTACGAACATATTAGCCTTTATTCATGATGTTTTGAGGTACAAGGCATGAAACTATATTTCTTGTACACCCACAGATTAATAAACACGTAGAATAATGCATATACAGCAGAATGTTTTTGAGTGATGTAGTTAATGCATTGTGCTTTTTGTGTGAACTTAATTTTCGTATTGGTGGAAATTGTGCTTTACACTCTCGGGTGGTAAAGAAAAAATATTTTCATGACAGACAACACGACTACACAACTTTGAACAAATGTTTGTATATATTCCATTTTGAAGAGTCAGATTTCTTTTTTCCATATCGTTCCAACTTGATGTCTTGCGATTCCTATTCACTTCTATACACAGAAAATCTCAAGCATTCGTAGTTACTACAAGTATTAGGCCTTGTAGTGTTTGAACATCTTCCACGTTCATAAAGTTTTTATACACGTAGCCATCACAAAAGCTAGTCCTTGTATATTCGTGCTCACAAATAATTCTATGTGTAATTTCTCATGCTTCGATGAGTACAGTTCACTTTTCATTAGAATGATATTCAGGTATCAGTGTTGTCCTTGTTCGTATATTCAAACTGGCTATTCTGCATGCAAATGGAACCCCCCTGCCAACACTATTCATGTTACATTTCTCTCTCTCTCTCTCTCTCTCTCTCTCTCTCTCTCTCTCTCTGATATATATATATATATATATATATATATATATATATATATATATATATACACCGAGATATGGATATGAAGTGCGTAGTGCGTTCACGCTTGAAAAGGGGGCAATGTATAACGCATAATTATAAATACGCACACTGAACATCGCAGTCCAGCTAGCAAATGGCATAGATAGGTGTAGCATGATAGTTATTACGATAGCAGACGAATCCCTTGTTCTTAAGTTGTGATACTGAAAAAACAACACTTTATAATTCATGAAAATCTTATCAAGATTATTCGTCGCATTACGCAAACTACACGCATACGTTCTGCTCCTCAGTGTTTGACATCCACCTTAGTGTGTTGTGATGTACATATTACCAAAATATATCAAATTGCAAAGATTGAATACAAAATAAAGTACTGGGCAAAGATCTGCAAGACAAAATTAATTACAACTGATATAACTTAAGAACTAAAAATGCTTACACGCGCATATATATTCATTCAAAGATAAGTGTAGCAGAATAGATGCTCTACTTTATATGAAGAATATCTATCTTCATTATCAACGCATGTACACTGATATACATGTACACTTATAAATATATATATATATATATATATATATATATATATATATATATATATAGCTAAATTTATACATATATACACTCACGCACGTACACACACATTTATATGCATATATACATACACACACATGCACACACACGCGCACACATATATATCATATCATGTACGCGTATATATATATATATAAATATATATGTAAACGTGTGTGTACGAATGTATGCATATACATGTGTGTCTGTTTGTAGTTGTTTGTATTTACAAATTTATGATTGTGTATGTCTCTACATATGTATGTATAAGCCTGATGAGAATTCGTTACATTTCGTCTGCGAACAACGCTTATTGATTTTGCGTGAAAAATGCGAATATCTACAGAAGTAATCAATACATAATGTTATTGATCATTCTATGAGTTTTAAGTCGATAAATTCTTAAAAACAAAAACAAAAAATTATGCATGCGAAACAACACTTGAATCAGTATGTTCAATAATGGATGTGCGTAAAACAATTTTTTCTCTCTTTCTACATTTCACATCGAACTTGCTTTCGTTTGGATACTTTCTTAGTTTTTGACCATTTTACCAAACAAGAAACAAATTAAGAAAGAAGATAGTTACATTAGAAAAAAAATATTAAAGCAAATAAGAATATATTTGATATTGATTTTGATCGGCCTACTGAAATAGAAATAAATTAATGAATTTTAATTTTTAATTTTCACTTTTTTTCCAAAGTTATCTATCATTTTGTTTTGAATCGCCTGTGAGGCAATTGGTAGTGGTAGTTCAGTGTGTCTCATTATACACAGTTTTATTCTCACTTCCATACATATACATACACGCTAATATATTGAAACACACACACGCACACACGCATACACACTCATGTATATTCACACATACACACGCGCATATATGCATATGTATATATGTGTATGTATATATAATATATATATATATATATATATAATATATATATATATATATATATATA
>NC_068981.1:68456205-68460708 GCF_001194135.2 Octopus bimaculoides
ATATATACACGTTTATGTGCGTGTATTCTAATTTTCAGTTGTGAAAATATCTGCAAAATTTCCGTATGTACTATTTTCGTTACTTATTATTAATTATAATTGTCAATTTTCGTATCCATACAGAATGATATTTTCAAGTCAGATGAAATACTATTATTTTATTTCCCTTTATTTGTCTTAATATTTATTCTGTACATTCGAAACAAATACGTTTTTGAATTCCAAAAGATATATCATTCCGCTTTCTTTTTATTTATTTAATATTATCTCATGCTGTTCACTCTCAATTTTCTTATATATTTTCATTTGCTCTGAAATGATTCCAGAAAATTCTCCCGTACGCTGTAACTACATGCATCACAAATAAAGATGCAGAAACACACCATCATAGATGTATTTATAAACACATGCACATATGTATTTCTACACATGTACGTGTATAAATATATATAAATACACACACACACACACACACACACACACACACACACGCACATACACACACACACACGCACACTCACATATACATACGGGTGTGTGTGTATCGTTGTGTGAGTATATGTACATGTCTATGTATATGTATATATATATATGTTCAAGTATTGCATGCTGATGTAGTAAGATACTTACGAAATAATGGATCAGTTTATTGCTGTAGCTATGCTTCGTAGTTTGGATTATAGATTGTGTTAACATTTACATATTGCAATAAACGTGACGGAAACTAGAATCAATATTCTCTTATCTCTTTCCACTTCACTACTGCTGCCTGATGAGCCTATGTGTTTAATGCTGCAATTATGAGCGATGCAACAAGGTTGACATGAACGGCATTTGTAACATAGTTGCAATCAGTGATTGAGCTTTTAATAATAACCACAATTTAAATGATATTCTTCTCGTCCCAGAAAAGAGTAAAATTTTGTTATGGAATACCAGTCAAACTATGAATCCTTATGTAATTATTCTGAAAAGAATTTTGTTGACAAAATATGTTCGCTAAATTCACAGATAACAGTGATTACTCATCTATGAAATAAAGATTAGTAGAACTCTACAGATCGTATGAGCAACGTATATCTCAAGAAATTTATGTTTTAACATGATTTCAATGAGATTTAACATTATTGGACACAATATTATCCTTAAGAAATATGTATGCGAGTTGACTATATCATTGAGACTGCCTCCTCCAGGCAAACTCAAAGTGAAAAAGGGAAAGTGAGTTGTTCACTATCAAAATAACAATCCCAGTCACTTTCCATTCAATAAATTGCAATGAAACAAAATCGATGCATATGCTATACAAATCCAAAGTTGAAGACTATAGTGAGTAAATTAAAAATAAATAGTTTTAGCTACACGTTGGTATCACATGCTCCTGGGCAGGTTAAGCAGCTTTAAACGACTCGTATTTTAGTGCTATTTATTTTATTGGCCGATGTTAGTTGAATCACAATGGCAAAATTGGTAAAGTTGAATCACAATGGCAAACTTGGTTAAATCAAATGGAGTGCAACTTTAAAACGAAATTGTCCACCGTTTTCTGCAAATTCCTTCTAAACATCAAATACGTGATTTAAATAAATGATCAATAATTAATCGATTTATTGACTCTGATAAACAACATCGACAGAAAGTTTGAAATATTTCAGGCTCTGTACTCTCCGGTTGCAAAGCGAAAAAGGCTTCTGTGTCAAGACACTGAATGAGCAAGTAAATGGATTAAAAAAAGAATAATAATGACGTGATAATAGGCACATATTGTAACATGTAGCAAGCCACATTATTGATACCCGTCGTTAATTAGGTAGATAAGTGTAACAGTCGTTTCACTAACCTCTACGTATGTATTCCTCTCTCTCTCTCTTCTCTTTCTCCTTTCTCTCTCTCTTCTCACTCTGTCTCTCTTCTCTCTTTCTCCTTCCCCTCTCTCTTCTCAGTCTCTCTCTCTTCTCAGTCTCTCTCTCTTCTCAGTCTCTCTCTCTTCTCTCTTTCTCATTTCCCTCTCTTTTCTCACCCTCTCTCTCTCTCTTCTCTCTTTCTCCTTTCCCTCTCTCTTCTCACTCTCTCTTCTCTCTCTCTCTCTTCTCTTTTTCTCATTTCACTCTCTCTTCTCACTCTCTGTCTCTTCTCTCTTTCTCCTTTCCCTCTCTCTTCTCACTCTCTCTCTCTCTCTCTTCTCTCTTTCTCATTTCCCTCTCTCTTCTCACTCTCTCTCACTTCTCTCTCTTCTCCCTTTCTCCTTTCTCTCACTCTCGTCTCACCCTCTCTCTTTTCTCTCTCTTTCTCTGAATATTTTACCGACACATTGCTTCTCAATTGCTGCTACAATATACACTTATAGGCCCATCTTCATTTTTATATTCGTTCACACATATTCTTCCAATATTCACACAATACTTAAAAGAAAAGCAGTTTTCCTGAAAATGCATTCATATAAATTTGTAATTATTTAGAAGCAATTAAAAATTAATTTACTGCCAAGAAAATTCTATCATTTTTTTATGAACTTGTGAAGTGAATATATTAAATGGAATGGCCCAAGATTTGTGAAATTTAGGGAATCTCCTACCTAAAGAAGATAGAAATGTTGTTTTCGTAGAAGTCGGATGTATTAACTTTCCAGCTACATGTCATATTCCCGGGATTGTCATTAACAAAAAACAATAAGCAAAGAAACGATTTGTTATCTACAGGAATATGTAGAATAAAGCATAGCTATTGATATGACAGATGAATTTCAATGAACGATTTCTGCTCGGTACAATGTTAAGATGCTAAGTGATAAATGTAGCATGGTTTCTGGTTTTTTCTGCTCGCAGCTAAAACCAATACTATATGCAGATTTTGGAAGGGAAGAAACTCCTATAGGGTGGACCAAATTAACCTTGATATTCTATATTATCATTGCTGCAGTAATTCATATTATAACGAAAATACATACTAAATTGCTCACTCAAGTGATATACAGGAAAATTGCAAGACTCAATATCCACACCAGGAAGACGTAAAGAATTACGCTATTTTATTTTCAGATGGAATCACTATTTATACAGCATAAAATCCGTGACCAGGACAATCTAGGGCAAGTTTTCTAATGATGTGATCAGTCGTCAAGTCCATGAACAGTATTCTATCTGTCATAAAGTACTTGTATATGTTAGTACATAAACAGTAAGTCATACGTAAGTATGGCGTATGTTATAAGCTTTTCGATGATTTAAACAGTCAATGAAACTTCTATCGGGAAAGTATTTTTTCCGTGAAACTAAATTTTATGAACGGATGGATTTGTGTACAAATTCACTGCGATTGATTGGTGCATCTATATCGAAAATCTCCCATAGAATTGATGCAACTTCTATTAGTGATGCAGTCCCATCTTCCAAAATCATACTTATATACATGTGAACAAGTAATATTTGCTTTCTCCCTGAGTACACAGTTTCTTGCGTCAGGAATATTCTGTCAACATAACGTTTCGAAAAAATCTGAAGATTCGCTCAGTATTAATTCATGTCAATATTATTCAGTTTGTTGCGTTTATTCAATTACGAAATTACTTTATATCTATATTTCAATAGTTAGTGCCAGCAAACAATTTTTTTTTACATGATTGTTTGCATAGAGCCTAAAATGCTTTATATACTTTATAAATAGTGGTTGTAATTTCGAAGCATGGCGTATTATATTCGTTGAGCTCAAAATTTGGGAGAATATGTTGCTTAAATACTGTGTTGATTTTTGTTATCTTATCACATATACAGTTACTAAAAAGGTTGCTAAGTGCAGTGCAATAAGACTACCAGGAACGTCATGTCAGAATTTATTCATACAATTTTTTTTGTTTTAGCTCACAAAAATGATGGATTTAGTTGCATTGAGTATATGGTCATATCGATTAAAGTTTTTATGGTGCACTTATTGCAATAAAATATTTATATTAAAATAGTATTTTTTAATAATACAAACCAGATGTCTCAATGCTATAATTGATTACAAATTCAATTACAGTTATTAGGCTAGCAGAATTTCAATTTCTGAATAGCAATTTCAAATTTGCATTTAATTTCAATATTGTCTTCATATGTGAAATAATAGTCACATACACGTACGCAGGCACGCGTACACGCACGCAGTCAGACAGACACACATACACAGAGACACGAATACTTATATACATATGTGTAACACTATATCTGCTTATGATGATGCGTCTGTATATATATTGTCCAATGTGATACTTTATAGCATTAAATGGAATATGAAATTTACAATTTCGTTAGACAAAATTGGGGGCGTGGACGGAAAGATAAGCCACTTGAATCAGCAATTCGTACACGTTCAAGAGTAAAAGCCATGACTGAAAATGACGTTTGCCGAAGTAGCATCTCCAACCGGCAATGAATGATAGAATCCGTGAATCCGTTCATTACATATGTGTGCGTATGCGATTGTATGTGTGTATATATATATATATATATATATATATATATATAT
>NC_068981.1:68460728-68466896 GCF_001194135.2 Octopus bimaculoides
ATCCTTTATATCTTATTTGTTTCAGTGATTTGACTGAAGCCATTTGGCCAAAAATTTTAGTTCCAAAACATAAACACTCCGGTTCTCAAGCGGTGATGGTAGGGAGATACGCAGACACAGACACAAATACACACAGCGATAGATAAACATATATATATATATATATACACACATACGAGCCCATATCCTTTATATCTTATTTGTTTCAGTGATTTGACTGAAGCCATTTGGCCAAAAATTTTAGTTCCAAAACATAAACACTCCGGTTCTCAAGCGGTGATGGTAGGGAGATACGCAGACACAGACACAAATACACACAGCGATAGATAAACATATATATATATATATATACACACGACAGACCTCTTTCAGTTTTCGTCAACCAAATGCACAGACAAGGCTTTAGTAGACGGAGAGAATAATTTCAGACATGAATTAGAAGCTGCGCTGGTGTTATAAACATTATCGATCAAATGTACTCAAAGTAGCACCACTGCTCCCTGTAACGTGGTGGAGATGAGTCTCTTAAAGCGGTGGCTGTTGAAACACCCATAGTCATAGTCAGGCGAACCTACTCGCCAGTAATCGTCGGGGTATATCAGGTAATGGGTTTCGCACTATTTGTATATAGGCATATGGAGTGGAGATTCAATTTACATCACCGCAAAGTCCACGTCGATGGATGGGTATAGGGATACTACATCCATGCTACCCACTATACGTCCTGTCAGGTAGCAGGTATTGTTATAGTCGTTGATCCTGCTAAGGAGATCTTCTGTGCTGTCACAAAAATCTGGCGACATCTGGATTATGGGCTGTATGATCATTGAGAGGAAGTAGGAGATCCTGTAGTTGCTAGCGATATTCGCTCCGCAGACTGACCTTGTTGGTGGTCCCGCCATTGGATTGGTGGCTATTTTTTGGTCTTTGCGCAGTCGATTCAGCGTCGAGATATCGTTGTTCCAGGCTTGGAAGTTGCTGGCCGTGCATTTTTGAGGCCCAACAACAATTGTCCACTTCATCATGTAGGCGTCGAGGAAGTTTTCTCTCTCATGTGTCTGTAAGGTTGATACTTTTATATTGGTGAGGTTGCATTGCCTGGATGTAGTTCGGCAAGCTGTCTATCGACATCCTACCGGACTTATATGTGGGGAGGCATACCACTTCACTGTTCCTCATGCGTTGCGTGAGCTTACGTAGGCCACTCATTGGTATATTCCCGAGTTGTTGGGTCTCTGTCCTATTCCGTCTTTTAGTGTATAGTTTTAAAATCTAAGTTTTGTCCTAGCTATAATGAATTAAGCTTCCATGTGGTCACTAGTATGTCTTGAGATTCAGAGACTTTTGTTAAAGGCAAAGGAGAGTCACTTACTGTTATAGTTTCTTCAATGAGAATATTGACCAAGGTTACCGTGGTCTTTTCCGTAAGCTTTTCCTTCCACGGCTAAACCTAAACTGCCCTCCCCTCTTTTACACGAGAACATTACTGTGTGATACACGATCCCTATTGATCGGCCTTTCCTTTTTTTTTTTATTTCGATCCCGTTTGATCGAACTCCCCCTTTTTCCCTTCCTACGATCCCTTTTGATCGACAACACCACTTTTTTTTTTCCTTACCCCTGCCAAAAAGAAAAAAGCTCTACATTGTATTTGTCCCATCTTCGTTGAGCCCTGTGTGGCTAATAAAAGAAATGTATCTATCTGTCAGATGACTTTTGGTCAACCCTGTATACACACACACACACACACACAAACACATGTATAAATATGTGTCTATGGGTTATTTTGATTTTGTCAGCCAACACATCTTGAGAACCAGTGCTGGTGTGTTTACCTCTCAGTTGTGGAAAATATATTCCTGAAGGCGGTACTCCAGTATGGGTGTAGGCTAACGACTGAAACAAATGAAAGTTAAATGGTATATAAGTACACAAATATATTTAAATATGTGTGTGTGCTTGTGTGTGTGTGTGTGTGTGTGTGTGCGTGCGTGTGCGTGTGTACGTCACTGTGCATACACTGTATTATAGCATAGTTTATATTTTCATCAAATATATTCATTGTCGATAAAATAAATCATGCATTGAAAGACAAAATGAAAATTGAGGAGGGGAGAAAATGATTTGTGTGAACTTATTGTATAAAAATTGCATGCAGACTGACAATGTAATACGTCCAAGGGACATTACATAAATATTTGCAAATATACACCTATACAATCCAGTTTTATAAAATTTCCGGCCCATATTTCGCCGCAAGTATTTTCGTGATTTTCAGCAATTGTTACATTATTTTATATTTTCATTTTTATTTTTATTTATATTTTTCATATATTATCTTTATTACTGAAACGTTTGTGGCTGAAGGTGTTTCTGCTTCATTATTATTATTAATTTTATTTTCGTAGCAGGATATTATTTATATTATTACTTTTTGAAATTGTAATTCATATTATGAGTATTATTATCCTTATTATTGCTATACTTATTATTATCAAAATATGATAGATTGAAAACAGTTTGCTAGAAGTATTTAAATAGAATAGTTTGTATTATAGTGGTGTTCACTGCCTTGTAATTCAGCCCTAATTAAATTGTTCTAAATGGCAATGATTTATTGCTAACATAACATATGAATCAATCAATCAATCAATAATAATAATAATAATAATAATAATAATAATAATAATAATAATAATAATAATAACAACAACAACAGCAAGAATGGACATATCAGACCAAAACAACAACATTCTCATAAGTAGAGAAAGTGTTTTAGTAATTATATACTGTATATGAAATGTAGATGGTGGAGGAAGATAAAGGGAAATAAATTATTCATCAGGAAACTATGATCGAATATATAATTGTCCTAAACCTATCAACAAAAATAGGCTTTCCGCCAGACATTCTATTATAAAAAGGAAGACAAAAATATAATAAGTGAAAATTTTAATATCTGAAGTAGAGAAGAAAAACAATTAAATGGAGAGAAAATAATATGTACAGTAATATATTTGAAGAATTAATTCTAAACCTTATATTGTCACGAGTTCAAAAATTTCAGTCGCGATTATATGTATTGAAATTCTCTGAAGCTGGGTAAATTTTATTTGTTATTATTCATAATTGTTTGGCAATATATTTTTTATCAGGATTATATAAGTAATCATTAAGTATAATGATTATGTTACACTGACAGGATAAGATTTTGCAGAATGTGGTTATTGTGTACCGAAGAAATGCATGCATACTATTTATCAATAAACAATTATGTTAGTATTTGGATATTTGAAATAAAAATTCAAAGTGGACAGAAAGCTTGAAAATGCCGATGTAACGTATTTATTCTAACTCAATATACTATGCGGAACCGCCTTCTCCGAATAACTATACGGGCGCTGCCGCTGCTGTTGGTGCTGCTGTAACTACTACTACTACTACTACTACTACTACTACTACTACTACTGCTGCTGCTGCTGCTGCTGCTACTACTACCAATACTACTACTACTGATAATAATAATAATAATAATAATAATAATAATAATAATAATAATAATAATAATAATAAGAAGAAGAAGAAGAAGAAGAAGAAGAAGAAGAAGAAGATGAAGAATAGTAATACCAATAAATGCCCTGATGCAGTAACAGGCACTGCCTCTCATGCCTTCTGATCTTAACTGATTGGAAAGTATATTGTTTTGTTTTGGTATAAAAGATGTGCTACAGCAAATATTCTGCTCAATACCACAGATTTGCATGTCACTTGTTTGAATTTAACTATTTGAACAAGTCCCTTGGTGGTTGACGATATGTCCATCTTTGATCATGAGCAGAAGTTACGAGGAAGCGCCATAGCCATGTATTGAGAGAAATTATTTAGGGCTTCAAAAATTCGGCACTCGAAACATCTGTGTTTCGTTCGACATCCTTAAATCACCCTTATTCAGGGACATTTTGAGCGGGATGGTTTACTCGAGCCGAAGAAAATTCTAACTGGGCCCCCACATACAATATCATGTGTTGTTCATTTTGATATGAGATCACCATATCATGCAGCTGTGGTTGCGATGCATGTGCCTGTGCTCCCTTATCAGACGAGTAGTTGGGTACTCATAATGGCCATACTGAGTGTCGTATATTTTACCCCAGTGCCACTATGATGGCATGCGCTTCTCTCTCACTCAATAATAATAATAATAATAATAATAATAATAATAATAATAATAATAATAATGATGATAATAATAATAATAATAATAATTTCAATCTAATCAATACGTTTGCTAGAAGGGTTAAGAGTGTACAGCGTAATGCAATATAATTTGCTGTTATATAAAATCCTCTATGAGTAATTTAACACTACAGGCAAGAAATAATTCTCTGAAAAGGAAGATTTCCTAAATTTGCTTAGGGAAATCTCGCAAACGCAAGATCATTCTCAACACAAGGGTAGTACCCTATCAATTTTCCACCCCATCAATCTCTGTATCTGTCATTTAGACTATACGTCCCAGTCACATTTAACCTTTAAGAATTTCCCTAGAAAGTAGGGCTTAAATCTCCATCGTCACATTCGATTTCCATTGAAACTGAAACAAGTTGATCAGGGCTCGGCCAAAATGGAGGGTGACTTAGTGTGAAAAATCTTTCAATCTCATTTACTACATAGTCTATTTCTTTAACGCTACTAGACAGATACACATTACCCCTTCTTCCAAGACAAAAGAAGGCGGTGGGACAATGTCCTCAATAGATTCAACATTATAGTTTAATCTGTCTTACGTTCAGAAGTAGGTATGTACCAAAGGTCCAAATGTTATCAATGCTCCAGTACTGGATGTTCGTGTGCAGAACAGCTTCACATTGAAAGCATCTGGAGCAGACCCAGCTGACGGCATTTCCATACCTCTACAGATTATGTTAAAACGGTAATACAACCAAGTAGAACTGGTAGGACATAGATGTTTCGAAATAATTCATAAGAAGCTCAACGAAAGAGGCCTGATCCACCACGACCCAAGAGACCTATCTTGATCTATGTATTGGTCAGGACAGCAGATCTACCAATGAGATATGCTCTGAGAAAAACGAGTCTGAAAAATGGCAACTACAACCGCTATCTGTCATATAGACAGTAGACACGTCGCACCCTCAGCAAATGTAAGTGTATCATTAACCAGTCCTCCATTTAGTGTGTTGTCATTAAATGGTGAACGTTTACAATGGAACGAGTCTCTTCTAAGAAAAGCGGGAGAGTAGGCGGTCCAACTCGGTGAAACGTGAACTGAGGAATGTACCACTTTTAAGAGAAAGTTTATGATGGATCGGATGTAACCCCTCGCATCTTCGATGGATATCTCTGAGAAAGCCTACCGTCAGCATACTTCTTTGTAATAATGACCAATTTGCTCGTTACGTTGTACTACTTAGAGGCCTTGGTCAAGATTCACTCTGAACAATGTAAATGGTCCGTCCGTCAGCGCCCTGCAACCCTGCCTAACAGCATTGGCCCTTGACATATCGATCATAGCAAACTCAGCATTAACAAATTAGTCACAGACATAATGTGAAATGACCATATTGTTATTCAAAAGCTTTGCAATATCTGACGTGTTACAGAACGTAAGTGTTAATTGATAAATGACAAAAAGTAATCTCCCAGTCTTGCCATTTGTGCTTGGCACAACTGGAGCGATGCACAAATTGCCACATTGATAACTTCCATGAAATTTCAATACACAGTATCTGAAAACATTTTAAAGATATCTAACATAGAAATTAGCAAGCGTGAAAGGTTTTCTTAATACTAAGCATTGAGCTCTCTCATTCAGATTGAACGACTTTTATGAAATAAGTCTATGCATGTTTTCCATTGAAATTATATTTTTACACACATTGTTAGCCTTATATATATATTTTTCTGTATATAGGCATCACTTTAAACCTTGGGCAATTCGATATATGTCAACAGCAATTACCTATTTTTGAGTCTAAGAACATAAATTCTGTATCATAGAAAACATATATAATTAAATTAATAACAACACGAGCAACAATAGAAGGAGAACAATAACAGCAATAGAAAAGGGAGAAGACGATGGAGGACAAAATAAAAGCAATGAGTCGTTCAATCCTGACATATATATATATATATATATATATA
>NC_068981.1:68467034-68474541 GCF_001194135.2 Octopus bimaculoides
TATATATATGTACATATCTACGAGATCTGATCAACATGTATACGGACTGTTGCCATAGTAACAGAGATAAAGCAAGCACAGAGAAGCCGCTTCGCGCTTACTGACCTTGACTTCTGCTGTCCATGTACACCAAATGTTAACGTTCTAACTCGCCTTCGCTGTTTATAGCAGTGCTTCGATGTAACGTGTGTAACGTGTGATCGTCGCATTGACCATCACAGAGGAAGTTGTGAAGGCGATATCTGCTCCGAGGCCTGTGCAAATTTACAGAGAATTAAGAGTGAGGGGTAAATGAGTCACACACAAGTGTACGAGTGGTTACGACGTTTCAAAGATGACCCCCAGAATGTCGATAGGGATGAAAGTTTCTACGAGATCCACAACCGACAGAAATGTGAAGAGGATTGCAGGTGTGCTTGCGACTGTGAAGCGAAATCGTCGAATCACCATCCGTGAGTTATCACAGAACGTGCAGATTAGTTACGGTCCAGTCCATTATCACTGAAAATTTGGGTATGAGACGCATGGTTGCCATGTTTGTGCCAAAATCGATTTCAGCTGACAAAAAGATACTCGGGTTTCACTTGTACTAAATCCCCTTGATTGTGTCGAGCGGCTTAACTCTACGTGCTTTAGCTTCATTTCTGTAGCAACAGTCCGGGTACATATTGATCAGTCCTCGTATATATATATATATATATATATATATATATATATATATATATATATATATATATATATATATATATATATATATATTTATCTGTGTGTGTGTATATATATCCATTAGGAGACATTACTACTACCAATTTTATCAAGTGATATCATAATTCTGCATAAGTAGACTGAAGCTTTCTTAATTATAACAGACAAGCAACGTTGAATATATATTTCGAATAATAACCTGATGGTGTTGTAGCCTATGAAGAGATTAATTTGTTATGTATACATAAAAGCGTTAGTTGGAAACATTGTAACAGGAAGCAAAAAGAATATATGCCATTTAGTGAATGAAAGCCAATTTCGTTTGAATTTCTAGTGGAAACAACATCAACGTACAGTATATGACACATATCGTTGTAGTTTAAATTATGTTTGCAGCCTCACTGGTGCACACGCACACACAAACACGCACATACGCACACATACTATCATGCACGCGCACGACACTCTCATACAAGCACATAGACATATATTATTAATTTGAACAGACGTTAATATATATGTCATTTCGTGATTACTTTGGCAGATGATTTGACACTTCATAAGTGGAGATATTTATTTGCATAGCAACCCTTACTCCATTTGGTGGACATAAATGCAGTATGAAAATAAAGCGTGAAAATCCATTAAAATGTACAGCTTTATTAGCCAAATATTCTGTATAGACTATTTGTAAAGTTCATTTCGCAAATAGTTAATGCGTTATGGATTCAAAAATGAGAGAATGCATATAAAGTATAATGAAATAAATATTGTTATATATGTATATCTTCAAATATCCGTGTGAAATCTTCAGAATACGCTCCAGGAAATGAACTCTGGGTATTTTTCTGAAAATATGCTGATTATCAACGAATCATTAATGTGAAAAATATCGATTAAAGTTGATACTCAAACACAATCAGATCCAACTCGCTAGAAACATTAATTTTGTGTATAATGTGGAATTCTATATACTATTTTGCCATTATAATGTTCTATTTTTAAACATCGTTTGTTTTTTGGATACTATAACACCTTGTAATTTGCATTTATTTGTATTCTCATCGGAGAGGGAGTGCACGAGACTTAATCAAAATTATGTCATAATATTTGTGTATGAATATCAATTACTCAGAATCGTACACAATATTTTAGGTCAAATTATAGTAAAACCCAGACGCAGAGTAACATATAAGGTAAGTGTAGACTTATATCTCATGTTGAGAGATTCGTGAAATTGCGTACGTTAACCAATGAAGCAAAGTCACTATTTCTTCTGTAGCTTCAAAGCTTTCATATGAACACTTTTATCACGTAAGTCCAAATTCTAATTACGTGAATGTCTAGAAACAACGACTATATCTCCGTCCTATTAATTGAACAATTGCACATATAAAGCTTGGTATTCATTATGAAGGAAGCTGATAGAAACATCTAATTTCCATGCGTTTTAAATTACTACATGTAACAACAGCTTATGTTAAGCTAAGATATAGTAATTATTGATAACTTTTTTTTATATCCTTAAGGATGGTCCATTTCAATGATTGAGTACTTCCTATCAAAGGTATTATTTAAGCATAAATTTATTTTTGAAGATGAAGATAACAGCTATATTGTTATGTATTATATTATGCTATACTGTACATAAGGACGGTATGGTTACTTATAGAAATACGCGTCTTTCAAACCTTACATTTTACAGTATGTCATCGCTGAAATATTGTATGAGGGTTGGTTACGCACTCAATCTTGGTTAAAAACATATTTGTATGAAAGCACAACCGTATTCTATTCTTTCTCTTTTAGTGCTTTAGTCAAAGAGTAAAATTGAATAAATTTTTATGTAATCTGTTTTTATGATTGGTTACAGTTTTACTTTTCTCGTGGTTATATCGTCACTTATTCACTTCAATGTTCCTGATCAATTAGATAATCATCATTTAGCAATCTCCCAGAATAACCTACGGATACATTCACAATCAATGAATGAAGGCATTTAAAAATATACTACAACATATATGAATACCTTTCTAGATGCCCACATTTCCGTAATGGAGTATTAATGGAGTCTGCAAACGCAAATTTTCTTTGACCCAAAAGATGTATTTATTTTGAATTTTAATATCTTGTGCATTTTTACGGCAATTCTTTACATAGCTTTAGTTTTGTCTATAAATCTAGTAAGCACATAAATCTCATATTATAATCTAAGATAATAATAATTAAGGAAATATAAGTGTTCGATGTAATTTCTACTCTAAGACGCTTTGTTAATCAAAAAGAAGTAATATTGATTACGCAATACTTCCGAAATGACTTTCGATTGACAAACGACTAGCAACAGCTCAACTATTTAGAAAATGCTAGGAATGCTGTCTTGAAACTTCGTTCTCTGTTACCGCAATAAATATTTATATTACACTATGGTAGACTATAGTAACAATATTGATAAACCATTCGACAGAGACGCTTTAGGCGTTACTAATTGTATGCTTACTACCTGTTATATTGCTATGTCTCCACTAATAAATATCATTGAGATTTTCGGAAATAAATCAATGCATACAGGAAGATAAAGGGATTTCTTACAACTAGTTTTGGTTAATTTGGGGGTTGCTCTTTCATATTTTTGTAATTAGTAACATACAATTGATTTTTGAACTTCATGATTGTTTGAGCCAAACAAAGCTCATAAATAAAATGTTTAGATGTAGGATAAATCGAACTAACTCTTCTCTCTTTTCTTCCGCATTTCCCCTCTCCATCTCTATCCCTCCCTCTCTCTCTTTCTCTTTCAAAGTATCTATTTTCCGTCTGTATACATAAGTAAGAACATATATACACCGTACAGACAGGCGCACGCGCATACACTCCCACTCACCCCCATTCACACCCACTCATCCCCACACAAACACACATAAACACACGTATTTGAATGAAACATATTGACAATATTTAAAGCCAAGGAACATGAACGATAACAGTAGCAACATACTAACAAAAACATGAACAATAATGAAAACATCTTTTCTCGAAATGATAACAACAAAGAAGTCGATTCCCATATTTTCCATTAACTATTATTATATAGTCTAGAAGCTTGGCAATAAATCTCATGAAACTCCTTTGCTGAACATAAGATATAAAAACAATAACAACATAAAAGAGATAAGCTAATGTTAGTATGCTATATACTGATTTGAAATAAAATACAAGGTATACGATTTTTGATAAGCATACAATTTTCGACTGGCTGCAAAAACTAAACAAAGTGGTTAAAACACAGTCTTTTATCTTTTCATGAGCAGAAAATGTGAGATCGATCTGACTAGTGTATGTCTCTCTTGTACCTTTATCAGAGAAGGAATATAGACTCTCTGTTCTTGAATAAATTAGCAGCTTATAGCTATTTAAGGTGTATAGAAACTTATCCGCAAATAAATTATTACATATTTGCATAGCTGTATATATGAAGACTACGTCATTAATTAAATAATCAATAAATGAACAATCCGTGTTAATTAATTAATTAACCATGTTAATTAATTAGTTATATACAATGGAATGTTATTGATAATATCAAACCTATTTCAATGTTTTCCATATTTAATTAGCATACAATTTAAAAAAGAAATACGGTAGTTAAACCACAAGATTAAATCTTTCCGTGGGCAAAACAAAACTGATTTAATTTGGGGAGTTTCCGATCTTTTAAAACTTCAAACACGTTACAACCATTTATAGAACGTATAATCTTGGACACATCTAAGTGATCCATGGAATGTTCATAAAAGCTCGAGGGCTAGTAATATGTTTATTAATCAATAATTCAATAAACTGAATTCTTGAATAATTTATTTTTGATATTGAAAAAATATTTGGTACGATTAATTTTGCATATTGAGAACTAATTTGTAAATGACATGTATATTTATGAATTGTCTTCTGAGTCAAGAAGCATAGCATTATGGTGACTGATTACAAAATGTTCGAGTTACAATTTTAAAATTCAAACTAGTATTGCATTATAATGCGTGTCAGTCATGAAATATAAACATATAGTATTTTTTCTAGTCTAACTAGAAGCGGAAACGTAGCACAGCACAATTTAAAACAATGTATTACTTTATTCAAGTTATATGCACTAAGATAGTGGTGAAATTGATGAAGATTATTACAAAAACACCAGTGGTCATATTAAGTAAAATTATACAGGACACGGAATCTCTGACTGGAATTTATAAAGGGAGACAGGACTGTCTACACAAGTAATATTACAAAATCGCTTTCAAGTAAATGCATAGAAATTGTTAACCTTGTTTAATTTCATTTTTCAGAGTACTGTACTTAAGCAACTTTATTTGTTTTGCTTACTGGACTGTAGATGTGGTAGGTCACTATTCTATAGTATTACTTACTCCTAAAGACTGATTTTCAGAAATTGTAGGACTGCTTTCGGAAAATGCATGGACAATACAGACTCTGATGTACATCTATTCTTAAATACTGTGAGTGTGCGTGTGCACATGCGTGTGAATACCCAAGTATATTATCCACATACAGTATTTATGTGCCTGTGTATGTATGTGGATGTATGTGTTTATATATATACTGGATATGTATGGTTTCTATGAGGTTACAGTTTAGTAACTTTCAATATGGTCAATTTGGACATGTGGCTATAGCGGAAAGCGTTGTAAGTAGGACAGCACTGATGATAACATGTCCTGTACACATTTTCTAGAGAAAGTGTTTCATCTTTTAAACTATATACTTGAACAAAAAGTAAAGTTATTACTTCAAAACTTACTAAATTCTCGTTCACTTGTCTCTGTTTCGGCTTTATACAAAAGCATGATGTGTATCATGTGGTAGATAATTGTATCAATTTAGATGGAGTAATGTGAGTTTAGAGTCTCTATGATGGATACCGCCCGACACAAATGTAAGTAACTACTAGTATTATCTCTTTTAGTTCGTCGGTACTTCAATTACATCTGATATTATGTTTTATTAACAGTCTATTGTATGAAATGAAATTGTGAGAAGAAAATTATATTGAATTAATTTTACTATTTAAAATATTAATATATTTTTTGGGTACGTTAAATTTTCCAACACATCTCATAAAACAGTTTCTTCATAATTGTAATAATATATTTGGCAATGGTGCGTGGATAACGTGCTTAGAGAGATGTAGAGAATGAGTTGTTTCAGATCAAGTAAGACTGCAAGGAGAACTGAAATGAACTGTATAACTAAATGCCCATTCATTGAATACGAAATGTTCCATAAATCATATGAAAGAGCAGTACATACAATTGGTTTAAATATATAGTTACGTAAAACGTACTGGCTAGAAATAATATTATTTTGTCCATGGAAATATGAAAGTGCCTGCAATGAATGGAAAATCATCACTTCCCCATGGATAAATATTCGAGAATAAATATCACCTTTGTATCTCAAAGAAAAGAGAAAATAAAAAAAACACACTTAATTCCAAATATTCTAAATGCATACCTTCTCGTAAACGTTAATAACAACGTGACTAGCTGATATTTAGTTTGTTTTTGTGTCTTGTTTTAGGAATGCAAGAAATGAGAAATGAAGAGAGGAAGAAAAAGGCATTAAGTGTAAAACGGAAATAGGAGAAAGCAAAATGAAACAAACAGTTATTGATTTTAGCTTTGGTTTTAAAATTGAAGCTAATTAAATATAGTATTCTTTTAAATTTATTGCAAATTTCAGTTGGAGAGTAGTGTTATCTAACAGGCCATTTAACTTGCTGAAGACAAAATGAGGACATGGCACTGCAATAATCTGGCGGTTGTCAATAGAAATAATAATGCCTATTAATCAAGTATCGAGGAGTAATACATGAAAGTTTTCTTAAGACATGCGTTGCTGATTTAGATATGTTAGATTCCTTATTATTATTATTATTATTATTATTATTATTATTATTATTATTATTATTATTATTATTATTATTATTATTGAGTGAGAGAGCAGTGTATGCCATCAAAGTGACACTGGGGTAAAATATACGAAGCCCAGTATACCCATCATGACTACCCGTCTGATAAGGGTACACCAGACACATGCATCACAACCTCATGTGCGCGATATGGTGACCTCATATGAAGATAAACAGCGCATGACCTCGCAGGTGGGGGCCCAGTTAGAATTTTCTTCAGGTCGAGTAGCCCATCCCACTCAAAAGGTCCCTGAATAAGGTTTGTTTAAGGATGTTGATCAAAGCATCCATGTTTCCAAAGGTGAATTATTCAAACCCCAAAGAATTCCTCGCAACACATGGCTATGATGCTCCCCCGCGACTTCTGCTTATGATCAGAAATGCACATATCGTCAGCCACTAAGGGACATGCTTAACTGGTTAAGGTCAAACAACTGACAAGCAAATCTGTGGTAATAAGCAGAATATTTGCTGTAGCAAAACAATGTACATGATAACACTTCCAATCAATTAAGATCAGAAGCCATGAGAGCCACTACCCGGTACTGCATCCGGGCATTTATTATTATTACTATTATTATTATTATCATTATTATTATTATTATTATTATTATCATTATTCAGTAGTTTTATTTTTATAACGTGCTTTCACTTCACTACCGAGCGCAGCTCTGTGCGCCTTGGGTATGTGCTGTGGTTTGCTGTGGTGCTCTTATGTTTACTGTATTGAAAGTGTTTTGCGTAGAATGTGTGCAGTACCCAGTAGTGCAATTTTCTGTATGTTATATATATTTGTAAGTCCTGGTGTTTTTGTTATGT
>NC_068981.1:68475744-68476402 GCF_001194135.2 Octopus bimaculoides
TTCTATTTCCTTGGTAAAGCCGTGTACTAATATTATTATTATTATTATTATTATTATTATTATTATTATTATTATTATTATTATTATTATTATTATTATTATTATTATTATTACTATTATTATTATTAATCTCCCAATGTTATTCAGTTTTATGTCTGTTATACATGCATTGTTTAAAACAACTTTATTCAGTTACATCGTCTGAGAGTTCCTTCTTATTTACTGTATAATATACATACATACAGACTCGAACAAACTCCGACACACACACAGCCGTACAGGAACAAGCACACATACATATATGCATAGTTATAAACACACAATTATCTAAATTATACATCCGCTCTAATTCTTTTTTCACTCTCTCGTTGCTCACACAAGACCATCGTCCATCTTTCTCTTCGTAACATGACCGTCTTTCTTTCCTGCACGGACGTTGTAAGGAATGGACGTTTCCTATCCCTCTGTTCTGTAATCTCTTTTCAAATAACAAATTTCTCTCAGCCGACAACTGATGAAGGGTCGTTCTTCTGTTTTACTTGTCCTGTTTCCATATTTTAACCTGTCTGTCTACATATTTTATGTTGTTTACACAGTTGGTGACGTCCTGAACCCATATATGCATATATACATATACATATATATATATATATATATA
>NC_068981.1:68479362-68484170 GCF_001194135.2 Octopus bimaculoides
TATTAATATTTCTCTTAAGATGAGATATTAAGCAATTGGTGTAAATAAGTATATAAACTATCCTCTTACGCAATAAATATTAGAATTACCTGTCTCTTTCTGATGTTTATGTATACCTCTAGATAAGTTGAAGATTAATAAGTGCATGAATACAGTAGAAATATGCTTCAAACATTTACATATATTCTGATTAAACACAAAAGAAAACGAAAATAAGGGATCCACCGTGGTCCGTTGCTATTAGACACAGCACAGCACTCCTTCAATCTACACAACATAGAATGCACCTACTATATTTCTCTGGCAATGATTCACTTATCAACACAGCCACTGACTAACTGACACATTTCTTATCTGAACTGTATCTTCAATGATGTTGAACCTACTGGAAATAGTAATTGCTCATCTAAATATTCCTCTCTACTGCGTAGGTTATACACTAGTTTATACTAAAGTTTTTGTCAACAACGTAGTCCTGTACATCTATTTGCTCCTGTTTTATTAGAACAAAAATCAATAGGAATGATCAAAATATGCATCTGTTTACATCAACAATCTAGTGTAACATCCATATATTATAGGTAATGCTCCTCCTGCTTTAAATACACAGACTTTTTACTACCATTTTCGTACACTGGCTTAATTACAAATGAAAATAATTTCTCAATAAAATAAAAATTAAATTTAATTGGTATGGTATAATACAAAACCGGTCAGAGTTTTGGATCACGCGGCCATATATGTTACATTTATAAATCCTGAACAACCACTTTTAATATGATGACTGTCAGTACTCATTAACAATATTACAATTGCTTACTATAAAATGTTTACAAACCTTTTTAATATTTTGTTTTAGTTCTGCAGTGAAATCGATTTTTGAAAACAAATTACGTTTCATCAATCAGCTGCAAATATCAATGATTTCATTAATTAGAAAGGATGCCGATCTCAGAATCGCTTCAGATAGAGTTTCCTTTTATGTTCTATGTTTTATATTGTATTTTGAATTTTCCTATTTTATTCACTATCACGCCATTAGCAACACTCGAAAATAAATGACATTGATTGCATTTCTTTTTAACTTGTGTTCTCGAATGGATAGAACTAATGATGCTACTATTGCAGTTTTGCAACAAACACTACTACCATTGCTATAGCGATATGATCGTTATTATTAATATTAATGTTCGTTATATTTTCAATATGGGGAAGGTTATGGTTCGTTCTGAATTTGCTCTTCATCTATTTGAAGTTAGCTAAGAAAAAATATTACAAGTTATGAAATTAGTTCAATAGTTTTATACACTACCATATATAAGATGCGTTATATCAATGCCAGACCCCACAAGCATTTGCATACCTGCTTTTTATATAGATAATATTACTATTGACTTTTTTTCTGACTTGTATTATAAACAAAGAGCTTACATCATTTACTTTTATTAGCTAGCCTTTTTTTTCCTCATTCATCGGCGGTCTAAGAACGAGGTTATGCATCCAGTGATACTGACATTAGGTATATGATATTTTTTGTCATTTTTCTTGATTTCATAACGTGATAAATCTCCGGACTGTAATTTAATATGTCGTTATAGGTCTATTACAAAGCTGGCACAGTATATTTAGTAGATTCCAGTTTCTGTGAGTATGATGATTAATATCATTGTGCGATTATTTGCTTTGATTTTCATTTTTACCTTTATTTCGTTTGTGCTGTGCGCGTGGTATTTAATTACTAGAAATCTCGTCTTTCTTATAAATCGTTTTGTTTTTAATGTGGCTTGTGTATGCTATACCTTGTGTAGTGTTGTGGTTGGTGTGTTCATATGTTTCTAGTACTTGAGTGATTAAATGTAACTGGTTTGAATTATTGTTTATAATCAAAATATAAAATACAGAAAGAAAAAAAAACACTAAAAGGGAGATTTGTATTTGTCAATTTCTTTATTTCTGTGTTTTACATTTTCATTATAATTTTATTCATCTGTTACTACAACTGTCGGTTTAGTTACGTGCGCAAACTTTTGTAAACGACACACTGCTTTGGGTATTTATTTATTCACATAGTGACAGCAGAAATGCCAGCAGGATCTACTATTTAAACAGTAATTTTAGGAGGCACACTTCATCCCTTAGATGGAGATTAATGTTTACGCATCTCACGAATGTAGTAGAAATGTAAAGATGTTTCGAAACAACTGTAATAATCTTAAATATTGTTTTCATTCAATTTCCTGTAATTTCCCTTGTTATCAATCAATCAATCTTTTAAATCTATCTATCTGTCTGTCTCTCTGTCTCTCTGTCTGTCTATCTATCTTTCTATCTATATGTCTATCTATATATCTATATAGATATACACGTACATGCACAGACACACACGCACACAGTTTTTACATTTTATTTAGTTTCACTCTTTCAAGTTTGTTTTTGCTCAAATGCTCATCCCGTACAACGTAATAAACACTTACGCACTCAAGGAGTGTACACACGCACAAGCACACCCACGCACACACGCACACACACACACACACACACACACACACACATATATATGTATATGTACACACACACGCACACACAAACACATATATATATATACACATATATATGCAAACAGACATGACCAACGATTTTGGCAAACACTGTTTGATTAGCTATTTCATGTGAAATATTATGTGAATGTTAATGATTTAGTATTATTTGAAAAGGTTATCTATCTGTTATCCAATATGATTTGAAAGAAAAATTGCTGAAAAATAAGAGATTTTGCAAATAATCATCAATTTGCGGAATTGGTTATATTTCCTACAAGTGGAAATCATATTCCTCTTCATGATTTCAAGTTGGAATTGCATGCAAACTAACAATTAATAACCAGACCAGTAAGCAAATTTATGTATGATATCATGAGCATGTTATGATTGATGTTTAGTTAATGAACGCTCTTTCTCCTCACAAAAACTTCATATTTTCTTTTCTTCTATAGCAGATATGTTATTGGCAATACAAATACGTCAGTCAATAATTTCTTTCCATCAAAATGTCCTAAAAACATGCAGTTTTTTTCTTTTCATTCATGTTATGTCTGTAAATAACCGTAGACTTCTAAGCTTGACGATACTTCTACTTTCACCACATCGGCTAAGGTCTCTCCGGAAAGTACTTTCCAAATATGTGGCTGCTATTAAGTTGGTATAGATTGAGTGGTCTCACACCAATATTTGTAGCTTGAAAGATCTGTATTAGTAAAAATGCTACATCCACATTTGACTCCTGGTGAACCATCATGTATTATAAAAAAATGAGTTATTGTATCTTTTGTTCGCTTATGGCATCACCTAAATTCAAATCTCACTCAAATAAACTTATCTGTACACGGAGATGATGGAATATTACCAAATATTGGGTTTCATAAAATTGAGAAAGAAATTATTCAAAGCCATGATCCCGGCTTGTAACAGTATTATGATGTAAATAAGTAAAACAAAAATTAAATAATATATTTAGCTGATAAAGATAAAATCCACAAATGTGATCGGGGAACTTGGAAGAGTTAAATGAAATGACAGCATCATTCGATTAAAAAAAAAATTAATGCAACAAAATAACTCAAATATTTGTAGGAAGTACGTCAGTGTGAAAATCTCTTTTGCAAATATCAAAAATATTTGGATCTATACACTTTAGAAAAGCTGTATATATCTAATATATCTTCAGAAATATAATATTGGAAACGTGACACGATAGGGAAACGTATATGAATTCTTAGAATACCTAAGCTCGAAAAAAGGAAAATATTCCATCTCAAACTTTAAATATTTATCGTTATTTTGAAATCTTTAAGGCTATTTTTTGATTGAAGCTAAAGTACGAAGGAGAAAGAAGAATGTTTCGTGATATGAAAGAAACAACACAAATTAAGAGTAAAATAATTCGGATATATCACTTGCAATCTAATATAAAGATGATCAAAATTCTTGGATGAGATAGTCAACCGAGGAGATGATGGAGAGCAAAATAACGAAATCACCCCCCCCCCCAAACAAAAAACAGATTTTACAAACAGTATATATGTTTAAAAGCAAGCAAAAACATATCTCTGATGATAGAAATAATTATTTACTTCAACAACTGTGATAGGTATGGTACAAGAAGTTCAATAAATAAGTGCAAACTGAGATATTTCTACTATGGTGAACATTGTTGAAACACATTAACATGGTTATTATCAATAATAATAATAATAATAATAATAATAATAATAATAATAATCATATCTCCAACATATGTTGCCAGACATGAAAAATAAACGATACAAAATGGGAAATATAATTGAGCGCATATATACTGTTTTACTAGTTTATGTTATAGCTTTACTGTTATTTTTATGTTTATTTTCTTTATTTGCTGGCTGTTTGTAGATGCTTGATCAGTTTCACTTCTGACAGCGTTAAATTTCCCAGAAAACAGCATAATAATTGAGAAAATACATCAAAAATAAATACCAAAAAGAAGAACCAATTCGGAAAATGTAAGACATTCGCTGAACGTATATGGAAAAAAAGAAACGCAAGTCGTTTTCAATCATTTAAAGACACAAAAACAAACCACAATACAAACACAAATATAACAAATTATTTATGCAAATATATATATATAAAAAAAAACGTAAAGGAAATATTAAATTGTGTAACCTGATTTAATGGGAACTTTAAAGTAAATATAAATATTAAGAAATGATAAACTTTCATACGCTACACTTTATATATGTGTGCACACACACACACACACACACACACACA
>NC_068981.1:68484639-68485600 GCF_001194135.2 Octopus bimaculoides
ATATATATATATATATATATATACTCGCAAACACACACGAGCACGTCCACATATATTCATATGTAGATACATGTAGGAAAACATTTATTTTAACATACTATTTATTTAGAAATAAATATTTGGGACATATTTATTATGGAGCAATTTAACAGTGACACCATATGAATGAGAATATTTTAATATGAATGAATTCCATATTGCATTCACAGGGATATCTCTATTTCTCCTCCTATAAAATAAACACACACCCACACAAAATGATATGTATGTGTGTATATATATATGTATTTATATAATACAAATAATATGTGAGTATATGCAAATATACGTATATGTGTGTACATGCCTACATCTCTCTCTCTCTATATATATATATATATGTATATGTATATATATATGTGTGTGTGTGTGTGTGTGTGTGCGCGCATGTGTGTGTGGGTGTGTGTGGGTGTGTGCGTGTGTGTGTGTGTGTATACGAGGCGGTGCAGAATACTTCTGGCTTTAAGAGTATCGCGAAAAACCTGGTTGGAACCTCAAACGTCCGATTTCTATTACAGGTCTTAGAAAAACTGAAGGATGCAACTATAAGAACGTGAGATAGGAATACTTTTAGATAGGAATCTGAGATAGGAATACGTTGAATAAAGAGGCTCAGACACGTGTACTCTTAACATAGTTCTCGGGGAGATTCAGCCTGATACAGTGTGCCAAGTCTGTCCCTTTGAAATACAGATACAACAGAAAGAAAGAATGAAAGTTGTAGTGAAATAATGCAGCAGGTCTCGCGTCCATCCCATGCCGGAGTATCGTGGAGCTTTTTATGTGTCTTCACTCAATAAATACCCGCAACGTGATCCTACAACCGCGAGTCCTCTGCCCTAAGCACTAGGTCATTACGCCTGCACTATATATATATATACACATACATACATATATATATATATATATATATATATATATA
>NC_068981.1:68486363-68487181 GCF_001194135.2 Octopus bimaculoides
TATATATATATATATATATATATATATATATATTTACATATACATATATCATCGTCATCATCGTCGTACAGCGTCCGCTTTGACAGTTCGACTGACAACTGTCGAGATAGAAGGCTGCACCAGGCTCCAATCTGACTTGGCAAAGTTTCTACAGCTGGGTACTCTTCGTAGAACGAACCACAACGAGAGTGGCAGTAGGTACTTTTTATGTGCCACCGGCATGGAACCAGTTAGCCGGCACTTGCATCGACGACACTCGGATGGTGCTTTTTTCGTGCAACCGGCTCGGGTGTTAATCAGGCGGTACTGTTATCGACCACGACAATGACGTCACTTCACTTAACAGTTCTTCACAAGCTCAGTATGTTGTTCGATGATTGAATGGTACTCTCAAATATGCCAGTTATGATGCACTGCGTGGGTCAGAGTTACGGTCACACTTGGCTTGCCGAGTCTTCTCAACTACAGCATATTTCCAAGGTTTCGGTCACGTTTTATCCCCTCTGTGAGGCCCAACATTCGGAGGGTGTGCTTCACTACCTCATCCCATGACTCCTGACTTTACCTCTTCCACAAGTTCCCTCTACTGCTAGGGTGTAACACTTCTTGACACAGCTGTCCTCATCCGTACGCAACATATGATCACACCAGAGCAGTTGTCTGTATTGCACACCACATCTGATGCTTCTCAGGTCCAACTTCTCTCGCAGAGCACTTACACTTTGTCGTGTATGTACACTGACAGTACACAACCATATATATATATATATATATATGTGTCTATGTGTGTGTGTGTGTGTGTGTGTGTGTGTGTGTGT
>NC_068981.1:68487240-68488758 GCF_001194135.2 Octopus bimaculoides
ATATATATATATATATACATATATTGGCGCTAAATGTGACTAGGGTGACAGAACTATATCTCGAAAGATAAGAAGTAAAATGCTCTAATGCTGTCGTTAAAACACATAATTTAATACATATGTACTGACGTACTGACAGGGACCGTAATCACCGGTCCCTACTGGTGAGGTTGTAGAATTAGCCGAAACTGGCAGATCAGTATATGGAACTCTCTACCAGTGCTTTCGATAGATTACAATCTCCGTCAGTTCATATGTATAAGATTATGTGATTTAATTACAGCATTAGAGCATTTTGGACCGTATTTGTAGAAATGTACGTGGTTTAACACTCTAGCCACTCCTTAGTGACAATTTTGTTTTCCTATTTCGAAAACATTATACACATATTTTATGCACATAAATCTGCCAACGTTGGACACATATACATTGTAGCAGCCGTTGATAAATAAAATCGTAAATTCTCTTTAAAAATATAGCCCACATGACCGTCCAAGAAAGAAGCAAATCCATTTTATCCCAAATACAGAGATATTGCTGATAAAATCCCTTTAATCATTTAATATATTAACAGGACAACACGTGGACGTTTTTCTCTATACGCCTCAACACCAATCTTATGCAATCAGCCAAGGATCTTATCCTTGGCTTTATTGTCACCAATGATCCACATTACACGAACTACATTTCTACATTCGTAAAGAAGGGCGCTGGTATTTTAGCAACGATTACTACGACATCTGTCAGCAGCTCACCATCTATTTCATGCTAAATAGGATTATCGTACGTCCTTACTTAGTGCTTGTATTTCCATTCAGGGACCCACATTGTGCCTAGACTTACCTTAACCGAACGCATTTTACGGTATCGGTACACATTTCGCAAACAATTCTCCTACCAGTCGGGGACATGTATATAAAATAAAAACGAATAATCGTGCAGCACCAATGATTTGAGGAAGCAATTTTTTCCGCTCAGAATCATCTAAGCAATAGTTGGTCACTAACATCCATCACAATTCCATGTCTCACGAAGTTAGCCAACACTAATTCTGAGGAGCCATTGCACCCTTTCCCGTTTATATATCATTTATTGCTCAGTTTTCTATCAATTCGTGCTTTGTTCTTTGTACGTGTGCTTTTAGTTATCGCTAACATTGTTATCATTCCTTATTTTGACTTGCCTTCAGTCTGTCTTATATTTTAACCATCTCTCACGACGTATTTAGCATCTGGAATTTAGATATATCATTACTATTTATTAATATTTCTACCGTTATTGACCTTGTTTTTGATGTTATTATTGTTCACAATGTCAGAAGCATCTGTTACGTAATATGTACATGTATATGTATATATATATACATGTATATATATGTATGTATGTATGTATATGTATATATATATATACATGTATATATATATGTATGTATGTATGTATATGTATATATATATATATATATATATACATGTATATATACGTATGTATGTATGTATATATATATATATATATATATAT
>NC_068981.1:68489031-68489820 GCF_001194135.2 Octopus bimaculoides
GTGTGTGATTGTATGTATAACTGCATTTTCTGCTGCATACAGGAAGAAAGAGATTGAGAAAACAGACTGACAATGCGGGAGCCACAACCAAAGGGTAAGTGGAATAAAACTGAGATAAAATATGAGACGTTGGCTGAAACATATTAATAACAAAAGAAAATACCGAAGGAATAAATGAAACGTAATAGCAAAAGCATTTGATGCAACTGATATTCGAATTAGGTCTTTTTTTATATATTTAAATCAAATATTGCTAAAAATAATTGCACATTTACATATACAGTAGCACAAGTAACCGACAACTAAACTCAAAGTATACCGCCATATTAGTGCTCATCTCTTCCCTTCATTTTCTTGTAGAATTCATAGAGAGACATTGTGCTTAATTATATATGTTACTTTATTAATATAAATTTAGCAAATATATTTTCTTACAGAAAAAGAGAACTCGGCAGAATCAATCGCATGGAAGCCTTTCCCTTCTGTTTGTATGTACTTTTCTCTGTGAAAACGAGAGTATCTATCCGTAGTGGATTTTATGAATAGCAGCAAAAGCTTCCGCAAATCTAGAAGCATTTACTTACATATGTCTGTATGAATGTGCATGAGCGTGGAAACAAGGAAACGACTAGGCTCTTACATAACAATATAGAACTAGCAGTAAAATGTCTAGAAGTGTCTGTGTATATATATGTGTGTATATATATATGTATGTGTTTATATTTTATATATATGTATATATATGTATATATATATACATATATATGTGTATGTATATATATAAGATCG
>NC_068981.1:68493546-68493908 GCF_001194135.2 Octopus bimaculoides
CTAAAGCTGGCTAAATCTCAAAAGCCTTCTTATACTTTCCCTAAATGGCACAAAGTTTATTTCTGCAGATATATTTGTATGAGATATTTGTAGTAAGTCATGTAAGCACCTGGCTGGTCTATAAAGGCATTTAAACTTTCAAAAACCAGACAAAATAAATAACGGTGTGGCAACTGAGGTGAAATATATTTGTATCGGCTGTTACGCAAATAGCTCTCTGCACTCAAATGTCAGTTGTTCATGTATGGGAAAGGGACTTAAATTAAGTACTAGTGAAAATTTGGGGTCGATATAATCGACTAGTCCACTCCCCATTAATTTGAGCCCTTCTGCCACCAACAGAAAGGATATATATATATATA
>NC_068981.1:68495595-68497775 GCF_001194135.2 Octopus bimaculoides
TATGTATACATACATAAAAGCATACGTACTTACACACACACACACACATACATATATATATATATATATCCTATTATCAGAAGATCCTACTTGCGTAATTAATGTGCATGTGGCTGAGGACTCCATATACACGAATAACCTTAATGCATTCTCAGGGAGATTCAGCGTGACACAGAATATGACAAGACTGGCCCTTTGAAATACAGGTGCCAATCAGTTTGCCAGCTGGATGATGTAAAATAAATCGACTTGGTGAAGGGCACTACACGCTGTTGAGTATCGAACTCACAAACATACGGCCACGAACCGTATTTCCCCTCACCACTGCACCACACGCTTTCACACACACAAGCACACAAACAAACACAGACACACGCACACATACAGAGGTACACACTCGCACACGCACATGCACACGTACGCATAACTTTATATCTATCTATCTATCTATCAATATATCTACCTATCTCTCTCTCTCTCACTATATATATATATATATATATATATATATATATATATATATATTGCTTTGTGTCATAGATTCTGATTTGATAAACATTTTCACTCGGTTGCTGGCCAGTAATGTCAGAGCCTACTTTCGTAGCTGTTTCTGTTGCTTCATTTCCATTCATAAATTCTCGCAACATATATGCACTTTCAGTTCATCCATTGCAGGGGAGTGAAATTTAATATGATGTGCATGCCTTCACTTCCTACAGAGGAACGACAGATGAGGCCTTTAAAAAAAATCAAGCAAAACGGTAGTTAACGCTTCAGCTTTAAACCTTTGGAGTCGGGAATGCATCGTCACAATTTGCTACCCAATAACGCAAATTATTCATGACTCTACGCAATATATATATCTTAATAAAGTTGCGTGGAATGATATATAATTTATGCTGCTTAAGTATTGAATCACTTTTGGTGAAATCATTTCTGCGTTTGTTCATGGAAAATGATCTAATAAATTTTGGTTGATTGTATCCTTATTATAACAATGCAGTTGGATAAAACTATATTTACATCTCTATTTCTTAACGGAAATTACACAAAATTTTATTGAATAAGATAAATCGATGATATCTCGTATACATAAAAGAATATTCGCGTTTCTTGAATAATACTTCTTATTTGCTTTTATTGTATACATATTCTCAATTGTTGTAGTTGCGCACATCTTATGTTGGACAAATAAAGTGTATGATTGTATAAACTTTTCAATGCAGATATGTATTATAAAGATTTCTTCAGAATCATCCTAATGAAGTTATTGTATTATTAGAATAGAAAGATATTTCAATGCAAACGTTATTAGTGTGTACTTACACATTTTCTAAAACGAAACAAAAAAAAAAAAAATCAGAACTTAACATCAGGTTTCCAATAATTATTAGGGCTCTCATTATCAATGCGGCTGTAGATTATATTAAGCGGTCGAAGATATCTCTCCAAAAGACTTAATTCGTTAGTATTTCACTAAATCAGGTACTGCGCGCAATCGTTAAGATTTTGCAGTTGTAATGGATCGAGAGAACAACATTTATCATAATGGACTGTAATTGGAGACTTTACTTGCAACTAGTCCTTCGATTAATCGTTTCATTTCAATGATAAGCACTACTGGCTACACGTATTCTGCAACATGTGTATATTATTACGAAATATTATATACGCGTTAAAAATCGATCTGAATAAACATACGAGAAAATCAACGTAAAGTTTTGTGATGAAATTATACGATTCTTACAACTATAATATATCTACTCGCAACTGCTGGCTGATTAGTCTATTGTTTAGCGAAGGTCATTTGGTTGGTAACAATTGTACCAATTCAAGCGAATACGTATAGAACTCGTTTGGTGGTGATTAATGCTGTTTAAGTTAGGATATTGCACAACACATGAAAATGTGCTTCAATCTTTATGCGTTTAAGCAATGTAAATACAGGAAATTATATAATATGGATTATGACGAAAGGATATTATAAAGGTGAATAGAAATATAAAGAACATGTTTAACGTTGCTCCTATTAGATCAAAAGATATTGTCACCAAAATTGTCACACACACTCACACACACACAAAAACACTCACACACACTCTCTCTCACTTTTCCCTCCATTCCTCACCCTCTTTTACTATCCTATATATCTCTCTCCACCCCTACATATTCAATAATAC
>NC_068981.1:68498441-68501354 GCF_001194135.2 Octopus bimaculoides
ATATATATATATATAGAGAGAGAGAGAGAGAGAGGGGGAGAAAGGGAAAGAGGGACATTGACGGGTACGTGCCTAACGAAAGCTTGAAAACGTATGTATGTATATCACCGTCAATATAATCATCATCATTGTCGTCGTCGTCATCATCATAGTGGTTCTGTAGCATATTTCACATACCATGCTATGTTGAGTTCCTCTGCTCTGATGCTATGCTAGCATCTAATCAGTCCTATCCTCCTCTTTTTCTTGGTACATACAATCTTCCTCTGTCAGTTTTTGGGTGGGGTATCTCATATCTAGTCAGGAACTTCTTTGTCTTTCGGTCTAAGCTGTTTAGTTCGTCTACTGTTCATGCGATTACTCCTGCTCCATATCTAAGGACTCAAACCGCCAAGGTGTTTGACTCCTTAGATATCTTATTCCGTCCGTTTAATTTCGATTTAAGGATCAGTCTCAGTCTGTGCAATTACTCCACCTTAAAATTTTCTGTCATTTCTTTCTCCGTGAATTTATCCATTTTCAATATCCCCAAGTACTTATAGCCTGTCTCTTCTAACTGCTTCATAACCTCCCCCAACATTATCGCTAGCCCGTCCATACTTCAAGACTAACACACCACACTATTTCAGTCCGAACTCCATTCTCATATCAGCACTGAAAGTATACATCGTATCAAAGTGGGAAACTGAGTCGGGATTCATCTTTACCATAAAGTTTGTGGTCATCCATGAGTAACAAGTGACTGACTTTTTGTTGGTGGCTTTTGAATACATACCCAACATTTTCTTTCCCCAGAATCAGTGTTAGTGGTATCATGCACAATACGAAGATCAATGGTCACAGGCAATCCTCTTGGATGATACCTCTCCTGATTTCTATTGTCCCTAAAGTCCTTCCATATGCTGTCAGTTTCGTCCTCCATTTCGCCATATTTTTCCAAGCAATCGCTCAACATTCAATGCAATACCAAATAGGTTCATACATTCTAGAATCCAAGAATGTGAGATCATATCATACACCTTAAGATAATCGATCCATGACATGTCTAAGTTTTCTTCCACTTGAAGTCTCTAAGTACAGGTTTGCCTACGTGGAGTTGATCCTTGTTACCTCCGCACGTACGCTTGCAGCCCTTCTGCTTATGTAGGAGGACTCCATTTCTATCCAGATATCCGTTCATTGAATCTGCGACTATTCCAGTCAATAATGTCCACATAAATGGCAAGGAGGATATCGACATGTAATTGTCTACCCTATTGCCTCTTTCGATGTTTTTCATGCACAGCAATATCCTAGCCATTGTCAACCACTTTGGTGTCACTTGGTCGGCATTTACTACTACTACTACTACTACTACTACTACTACTACTACTACTACTACTACTACTACTACTATGAATGACTTTCGGAGAGTTCTTAATTACTTGTTGTTCTTTACTTGAAAACAGGCAGTAAAAATTCACTAAACGTAGTGCCTTCTCCTGTGATTCAATGAGTCATTACTCTCCTTACAATGCGAGCTGTACCCAAAAAATGTCTTCGCGATCACTTCGTGCCTGACAGCAGCACCAATATTCTTAATATGATTTCAAAGTTAAACTATTACACACACACGCACATATTATAGCTATATATATAATATACATATATGCACGCGTGTGTCAAATATTTTAGTGGAAACGATACCATTCTGCAAAGGGAACTAAGCGAACTATCGAACGCAGAATGCTATTTTGCATCTGTGTGACGCAGATAGAAAATAAACATTAGAATTGTCTAAGTTAAGAAGAATACAACATATATTCCTCTCAGTGTAATTGGTAAACATTTGACAAAGCAAGTTTACGTAGAAAGTGGGGTTGTTTTTTTTTTCGACACTTCAATGTTTTTCGACACTTCAATGTTTTTCGACACTTCATATGTTTAGTAATATTAATACCCGTCGATACGTTTCATTAGTCGCAGCTTCCATATTCTCTGTTTCACAAAAGAACCAGTTACTAGACAAATATCTTTATACATAAATTTCAACAAAATCATATACATTTGAAAACATTTTTCGTAATTCCATGTAGGATTACAATTATCACTGCGACAATATACAACAAAAACTGAAATATTTTTTTCAGAATCTTGTGTTGAACTATAATCATGAGATCGTGCAGTTTCTCGAAGATACAGTGGCGTGCGTTTTATATTAACTTAATACAAGCTATAATAGATTCATGTCGTACAGTAATGCAAAGAATATTTATTTTGCATAGTCCTCTCGTGCAGTTAATAAAGAAGACTTTTATGTAAATATGTGAATTCACACATACACGCACACACACACGCGCACATACGGACACACACACACATGATTATATATGTCGGTAGACATCGCTCCTAATTTGGATTGGCTGTGGGTTGTCACGCCTGTCTATGACATTTAGATGTTTTATCACCCAGCTTCTTTGGGGAGTCGTTCCTAAGCGAAGACGGCGAACAAACAAGGCACATACATTGAGAATGTAAGATCGACAACATCAGTTTACAAAACAAGCACTGTTTTTAACTCATTTGCTGAATTTAATCTTACACGTGCATCGTAGCGGTACAGAAGCAGATATTATTTACACAATGTTGCTAGTGTCATAGAATGGCAAATTCATTTCGTCTCCAGCTCCATTCATGTACGTGATGTTGATAAGCCACAACAACTGCAACATATATGTGTCCCTTACTCGTAAATTCGATCGGACGCAATTTGTCTCGCCTGTCAATAAATTTCAGCTGTTTCTGCACCTAGCTTGTTGAGGATATTGTCCACGAGGTAAATACTGTCCTTCTAATTGTTGTTTCTACGCTCCGACTTTGTATTGTCTTTCAGTCTGCATGTTTTATTGTCCTCTATTGCGTTTTTGGTCCATT
>NC_068981.1:68502660-68505671 GCF_001194135.2 Octopus bimaculoides
ATATATAAATAAATATATATATAAATAAATAAAATCATATATAAATATGAGAGCAGCTGCATCAAACTCTCTCACGCACCAAATGTCAATTCCTGAAGTAAAATTCGTGAAGTAAAATGGTGTAGCAACACTAAATGGCGGTGCCCCAGCATGGCCACAGCTCATGAGCTGTAACTGGATAAAATGAAAAAAAAATGAAACAAAAAAAAAATATATATATGTATATAATTTAGAGATAAACCGCGTATTAAAAAAAAATGAACAATGAAAAATGTCATTCCAGACATCTAGAGAACATATATACCACAAAATCCCTATTCCAGAAATCAATCCAGTATCCAGGAGCACATGTTGCGAGCCAAGTCAACGTTGGTGTTTACGTGGGAATTTCAGCTCAGATTGTTATCAAACAGTTACTCCAACGTCTCTGGTGGTGTTGCATGACACTAGGGAGTGACCCGAATGAAGAGCATATGGTTATTTCAGAATATCCTCTTTTCCAATGTGGATCAAATCAAACTTATCTTATTTAGAAGCATATTTTTTTTCTGCAATAGCAAACAGATCAGACTGAAGGCATGTTTTGTCTCCCTTACCGATTATGGCTTTTGGAGTTTGGAATCATCTCCAAAGAGTTCCTATGTAGAAAGTTTGATGATGTCATTGATTTAAATAATGAAGGAGTGGGCCCAGCATTGTACCTTGTGGGACAATACAACTGACTTTGGCTGAGCTGGATCATATTCCCTGAAGCACAATATTTTGGGTTCTGTTTGTCAGGACACACTTTATCAACTGCAGCAGCTTACCACGGACTCCAATGCTGGACAGTTTTTTCAGCAGGATTTTGTGGTCCACTCTGCCAAATGCCTTCCTGAAATCGAGGTATATAACGTTAGTGCTGGAGCCTTCTCCCAACACTTTTAAGATGTCATGAAAATAGTATAGAAGCTGCGACAGGCAGTCCCTCCCTTCACGCAAACCATGCTGGTTGGGACGCAGCAGATTCTTGTCTTCGAGTAATTGAGTTATTCGTGACCTCACCACCCTCTCAAATACTTTAATGATATGAATGGTGATTAAAATCGGACGGTTGTTTCCATTTTTGAAGACTGGAACGACAGACTGAGAATGAAAATGATAAGCAATGTAGCCTGCATCAAGTGAGTTTCTCTAGAGCTCAGCAAGAGGAGGTGCAATTATATGTCGACACATCTGCAGGACAGTGGCCGGAACTTATGTTAGGATATCAGGAACACGAAAAGTTATGTCAGATATATTTAGTTCAGGGTTCACATCACTGATACTATCCAGATCAACCGCATTAGCGTTACTGAAAACAGAGCAGCAATGTCTCTGCAGTATCTCGCACATGGCTTTTGCATATGGAGTGTTGTTCTCATCAACCACGGGACCAACAATGGAAACAGCGTATTTATGTCATTTTGCAAATGAAAAGAATACTTTGCGATTGATTTTTATTTTCTCAATGGCCCACTTTCTCCTCAGTTGCTCTTTGTTTATTAATGACGGTCATCATGCTTTTTTGCAGGCTGTGCTTTTCCGATTGGAATGATGCAATGACAGTCGAACGGGTGCGTTGCTGCTCGTAGTATTTAAGTTGGTTGATTTTCTTGTTAATTCTTTTCATTTTTCTGATCATTGCTCTTCTATTTCTAGGGATTCTGCACGTAGATTTTATATACTGATCTTAATGTAGTATGTTTTGCGTATATATTTGTTACAGTATCTAATAATGTCTGCCTGGATGTGTTTAAGTTGGTGAGGGTGTGTGCATGCGAGAAAGTCTAATGAACTTGATTGACCGCATCCCAGTTTGCGTTATGGAGTTCTATAGTGTTAAATGGATGGGCTGGAGAGATGTCATTGGGTTTGATGTTTGGATGGTAGAATTTCAAAGCGCAGAGAAACATGTCATGGTCTGAAAGTAGCGGTGTTTTTTCCACTGCAATATTGGGGACAGTGTCAGAATGGTTACTGAACATAAGGTCCAAACTGTTTTTGTGACATCCTGTTGTTTCGAGAACAAGTTGGATCAGGAAGCACTCATCAATGAAATCAAAAAAAAAGAACACTTCGATTGCTTCTTTATCAGGGATTGAAGTGAAGAAACCTGATTTCAAGCGGTTTGTAGACCACTCAATACTGGAAAGGTGGACGTTCCCCATCATTAATATGCTGTCAGCATTAAATTGATGGATGAAACACTTAACAATCCTGGGGCATTCCCTGAAGCGTAGAAAAAAAGTTAGGGTGGCCTATAGAGCCCAACTACTATTAAATTGATGGTTTTACTATTCTTATAAACTGCTTCACATTAACGGGTGGTAAATACGTCCATTGATTCAGTCGAAAAAGAATCGTGCACGAAAATGGTGGTCCCACCCTTTCTTCTACCGACATAATCTGCAAGGATGGCTGCTAAATCATTCACTCTCGCAAACGCTTCCAAGTGGAGGCTATTGAGATGGGTCTCTGCGAGGACGAAGAAAGAAATATGATGTGAATGGTCATTAACTCAGTCCTCAATGAAGTGGATCTTCCATTTTTGAGCATTGGTGGAAGGGATGATGACTCGAGCATTGAGCAAAAATGTTGAGGCGATAGTGGTGACTGATTTTAACTGTTTAGGTGATTTGCATGTTAATGGCAGCAATGGGAGTTTGTGCAATAAGGCGATGGTGGAGGGTAGCATTGTGTGATGGCTTTATGTTCTTGTGTCTCTCTTTTTGCCAGATTCATTATGGCTAAAAATGAGTTCTATTTGGAGAACTGAAAATGTTTCTGGTTGTGGGATTTGTATTGGTTTGAGGTCCGTTTATATTTTTATTTGGGCGATTTTTCATTTGGGCGATTCTGTGTAGCAATGAATGTTTTTTTTTAAATTTATGTAGTATTTGTTGAAGGTGGTTGTGCTGGTGGTAGTTGTGGCGTTGTTTTAGATTGTGCATTTTGGTGGTATCTATCTATCTATCTATCTATCTATCTAT
>NC_068981.1:68506360-68507505 GCF_001194135.2 Octopus bimaculoides
ATATATATACATACAGAGAGAGAGGGAGAGAAAGAGGGAGAGAGAGAGAGGGAGAGAGGGAGAGAGGGAGAGAGAGAGTGTGTGTACAATACTGTGACATTTCATACTTCAGCAAAATCATTGTTTATACGACCCTTTGTTATATACCACCCAATAAGCAGGACGAAAAATGTATGCTCACGTTTACTGCAAAATATTTGTTGCATGACTATATTACGTAACAATATTATTGCCTGCATTGAGGTTTCTACAAAAAGTGATAGAACTGCTTTGAGAAATAGCACGATCTCATGATTGTAGTTTAACATATCGTTGTTTTACATTATTTGTGTGTGTTGGAGATATCTACTGTAGTGACGTTTGTATTTACTGAGGATGCTCGGAAGTATTTCTAGAAGCGTAAAAAAATGCCGATAGGCATACTCTGGTTACCGAAAAATATGCAACGCACATTAAGTCGAATAAGAAGACATAGAATCTTAAATATCAAATTTATTGCTGTAAAATGACATACCTATATATAAATATATATACACACGTATATGCATATTTATATATTTGTATACAGATATTAATAATAGGAATATATATCTACAAACACACATATATATATATATATATATATATATATATATATATATATATATATATATATATATATATATATATATATCAAATATAATCATATCCATATATATACATGCGTATTTATTTACATACTTCCTTGGGTGTGGGTGTTGGTGTGTATGAGTGTGTAGGTAAGTATGTGTGTGTGAATGCATGTATACACAGAAATAATAATGATGATGATGATGATGATGATAAGAAGAAGTGAGGATAATATTTATAAATCGCTTACGCATTTCTTCCACTTTACCAAAATATATTTTAAGTGTATCATCAAAAAGAAAAAAAAAGAAAAAAAAGAAAAAAAAGAAAACATACACATGCGTAAAAAGAAATAAGCTGAAAAGATGCACTTTCCATATAGACATTATTTTTTATGCATGTGTATTAAGGGAAGTTGACAAGCTTGAAGTAAAATTTGTATTTATATGTTTCTGTTTTTCACAAGAGCCTTCCTTTAAATCTTTAAAAATTATGGATGACAATTATATACATTTTAATATATATACAGATATATA
>NC_068981.1:68507596-68510012 GCF_001194135.2 Octopus bimaculoides
TATATATATCAATTATACATATACGTACATGTATACATATATATATATATATTATGTATATGTATGTATTTAGGTATACACATGTATATATGTTATCATACACACACACACACACACACACACACACACACACATACACACAGACAGACATTATTTTCAGTTAAGAACGTAGTAGAGTATAGTATTAAGTTTTTCCACCTTCAGATTTTACCCCTGCTCTCCATTAGTAGTATTATACATACTTCCAGATTTGCGTTTGTGTTTCTGAAGTGTGTGAATACATAATTGGAAAAGTTGGAATCAACAACTATTACGGTTGATCATTGATACTCCTTCTTGATTCCAACTTTCTCAATTATCTATAAGCTTTTCGTCTACTTGTTAGACGGAAACTAAAAGTGCCCAGCGTTTATATATGTGTGTGTGTGTGTGTGTGTGTGTGTGTGTGTGTGTGTGTATCTATGTGTGTGTATATGTGTGTGTAATGTTGTGGGAGTGTATATCTTTGTGTGTGCGTGCGTGTGTGTGTTTGTTTGCGTGAGCATGTGTGCGCGTGCGTGTTGTCGAATTTAATTCCCCGTAATTCAGCAGTTTGGCAAAAGAGGTGGATAGAATAAGTACAAGGCTTTTTTTTTTTAATGCGATTCATTCGACTAAAGTGAATAAATAAAAGTAAAAGAATGTTAATAATTGAAATAAGAAGGCGTATAACATTGATATGAGAAGCGCGAATCATCTAGTTGTTCTAGAATATAGAATATACTTATATTATTCTCGAATAAATGTTGAATAAATTACAAACACTAGGAATATAATAAAAAAAGTTAGAAATATAATTGTTTTAATACTACATTAGAGAGTATTGAGTACATAAATGTTTAAAAAATAGAATGTCAATATCAAATTTACGATATAGGAATTTGTAGGGGCCGGTGCAAACTTAGTAACATAACTGCACGATAAAAGGAAAAGTGGGCTTCTCTCACCAAGATATCCCACGAAGAAAAAGTAAGCTTTCAGAAATAAGTTGGAAATTAAGAATCAAAATGAAATGCTACAATGCTGGTCAAAATGTGAAAAGCCCAGTGAGTGAATATATTTGGAAATATAATCATGTTCTGGTTAGATGGGTAAAATTAAAACCTGAGATTGAACAATAATTTTATCGGGGCAGAAAATTAGAACGTTCCAAATAGAAAATATTAAAATCAACTAGGTTAGCAAAATATACTAACTGCAGAATATCCTTTTGGAAAGAGACATTTGACGCATTGTATCTTGCTACCTGCTTTTTCGAATAATGATCTTTTATACATACTTTAAATAAGTAGATATTCAATATGTTGAGCCATGTCAGAATTTTCGTGAAGCTAGAATATATGAATTAGGACCAATTATGAAACGCTCAGCTCGATTCGAAATCATGACGTTTCATATTCGAGCTCAGTCGTAGACTCTATAAAAAGTGTTGTGGTTGTTGTTGTAGTTCCAGCTACAACAACAACAACAACAACAACTACTACTACTACTACTAATAATAATAATAATAATAATACTAACAATAATAGCTATGCGAAGAGTCTCGTAACAATAATAATAATAATGAGCGACTAAATCCATGTATGCAAACATTGTTAACTTTATTCAGCATCGTCATCGCCGTAAGCTGAAGCCTTTATAAAAGAATTAAGTTGGTAATTGTTGAAGAAAGTGTGGAAGTTGTATTTAATGATAGGAGACAGGAGTGCTGAAGAAAATAAAAGGAAAATACGGCAAAATTCGGTCTGTCTCTACTTCAAGAACTGAAACATGCAACTGTTCGCGAAATTATAAGTTTTGTTTGGTATTAATTCATGTTGTGGGTCCATTTTCCTTAATTAAACGATTACTGTTTCAATTTAATTTAGAAATCCGAAAAACAAGGCGTCGCTATATTCTCATGCTAATTACTACTGTCTTCTATACAGTTCATCTGACATCTAACACGGCTATCATATAATTATAGCCATCTCAACTGTGATGGTAGAGTAATCACAGATTTGAACATTATAATTATGATAACCAGAATATTGCTTTCTTCTAAATTCAAGGCACGTTAGTATGAGTTTTTACTTGTCAATGTCGTATTATTGTTCAACTAAATTAATAAAATATCGTTAATAGACGCTGCATCCGTAGCTATAGCCTTTCCAAGTTGTAGCTAATTAAAACTCAAGGAAGCAACGCTGAGACATACGTCGAGTGTTTGGAAGAGATACGAAGATCAATTATTTTTTTTTTTATTCCCAATATGTTATGGAATGAGATATATGATACAGAAAGAAGTAAAGCAATCTAGATGCTTAATTCTGTTTGAAAGATATTGAAAGCTTGATGAATTTATAAATACATGCATGCATATATATATATATATATA
>NC_068981.1:68510469-68521310 GCF_001194135.2 Octopus bimaculoides
GACAGCACTTGCTAAACGAAAGCAGCAGAAATAATAGGTCAACTTCGAAGTGAAAAGTGAAAAGAGCACTCGCGTTCTGGTGATTCCAAAATAGCAGGACTAACATTTCTCTAAAGAACTTGCATGTGTAAAAAAAATAATAAATGAGAAACGTTCAGTATAACTAAAAGCGCCATGCTTCCCAAAGTCCTGAAGACAATATTGATATGAATCGGAGCCTCTTTTGAACTAGTTAGCGTTACTTCACTTCGAAGACTACGCATTTCTTATCTAAAAGCAGGAGATTTCTATTAAAAAAAACAAAAAAACAAAGAGTGTGTGAAACCCTTGGAGTTTTAAAATGCAACTGAAAATGTTGTTTATGACATATTTCTATAAAAGATATCACACGTGTGATTAGCTACAGCGCAAAATGTCGTCAAGCTGCTATCGTTTCTGTGATTTACACACCATTCACAGTTTAAAAAGTCAAGCTTATGCAAGAAAGCAGAAAATATATGACTTTCAAAATTGGCAACGCAGTTGTAGGGCAGCGGCATAGTTCTTGTTATATTATGTGTTTTAATATGAAGAAGAAATTATTACATACCTTTTGCGGAATTTTACTCTGATTCATATCTGTTAATAGTTTGAAAGTGTCTTACCTGTATAAAAATAAATGTAAAAATCATTTAGAATGAGCCACATGCATTTATATGTAAGTATAAGTATACACGGACGCGCGCAAGCACACACACACGTATACGCGCTCACATTCAGACTATATTATATATTATTGCTGTTGCTCCTGTTGTTATGTGCTGGATGTTCGCCCCTGGTTGAAAAATGATAGCTGCTTTTGGTAGGAAGAGGTTGGAGATTTAAATGACGGCCTCTGCTTCACTGCGTACATAGACTACGCTATTTGTGGGCCCTCAAGTATCTCTCACTAAGGGAAAAAATATCAGTTTATCGCAAATTATACTCCAGATCACGACAATAACAAAAATCCCAACCAGTGAAATCTTTGAATTTCTTGAAAGGGATATAATGCAGTTGAAGTGCGAATTATTCTCAGCTCAACTCAGGCAGCAATAGCTTATCTATGCACTAGCTGTGGAGGACAAACTGGGAAAGTTTAGAAGAATGGCATCAACAATGACAAAATAGAAGTAAAGAAAAACGAGAAATATCAACAATTACAACATATGTAACAAAAAAGCTGGAAGCATGACAACAATAATAATATTTGAATGAACAAGGATGTGTCAAACAAAGAATGTCACAGAGAAGGCATCATTGGTACAGACACCACCACTACAAAACCACCGCAAGAATAAAGGATATCAAGAATAAAGGTAGTAACGACGACGAATGTAACACAATTAGCAACAGCAGTAACACAACAAATGTAATGGCAAAAACCAATGACATACGCAGGACGCAGACCAATAGCATGAAACACAGTGGTTATAGCAAGGATTCCTATTCTGGAATAGTCTCCTAAAGGGAATAATACAATGTTTCCTCAGAAGATAAATGGGCAGGATTATATCACGCTGCTCAGTTTAAGTACGAAACTCACTCTCTATCTAAACTACCTGCAACTGTTAGACATATGCTTATAAGTTTCTACGTGAACTTAAGATGTTGCCTCCGCACAGACGCTGAAGCTCATCTAGAAACTTCCTTCAGGGTATATGTGAAGATGTGCAATATATATGTAAGGCTAGGCGCTTTCTCTTGTGTCGAGGTAGAATACTTTTGTTTCCGTACAAAATGGTGCGAGAATGTAATATTTCCAATTTTCCTATTATAGAATCAATGGAAAATTCACTTCTGTTAGATTGCCACGCCGGTAAAATTGCTTAGCGTCGCTTTGTCCGTCTTTATCTTTAGAGATAAAATTATGCCGAGTTTAAATTTGCATTTCACCCCAAAGTAGATAAAAGTAGTACCAGTTCAGCACTAGCGTTGATATAATCAACTTACCCATAACACAAAATTGTTTGCATCCTACCTAAATTTGAAACAAACATATATATGTCAAAGCATAATTACTCCTGATTTAAGGTTTGGTTAACGTTTCACTTCAGATTGCTTGCATCTCCGAGAAGCAAACTCAAAAAGTTCGTATTTTCTAGCGTCAGTTACTTTTCTGACTAACAAAATTGATATTTGTAAAGGCGCATCCTAGTTGAGTATATTGTTGTTTGAAAAGGTTTTTCAAATAATTTCTGACATATTTATATAGACTATAAAATTGTATTAATTAATTTTTCACAACTTATGTTGAATAAAATTATAATTTACTGATCATTCTTTTGTTTTACCCAGACAGAAACTTTTCAGTACAGCCTTGTACAAGTGAATATAAACATATTCACGTAAGTACTTATCTATATATAATGTTGGCTCATTTTCGTCTAAGTATTATCTTCCTTTCAACCTCCTTTCAACAGTTACAACAGCGAAGGAACTTTACGTCATTTTCACTGAACTAAAATGTATAATTTTAACGTTCATATTTGAATTCTTCGCGTTTCAATTTTTCTCTGTGCTTTTCTCATTCCCAAAGTTGATGGACATACTGCGGTACGTAAAACTGAATCAGAAAATCTCTAGTAAGAATTTTTATTTTGTTTTTTATTTATGTACCCGAAGAGACCCAGAACGGGTCGAAATATGTGTCGTACTAAATAAAATATTTTACTCATTCCATCCATCTATTTTATTAATACTGTTATATATATATATATATATATATATATGAGGTAAACAAGGGTATATATAAAGAGTAAAGGTCTATCCAGAGTCATAAATTATATCGGAATTTTAGGTGGAAAGAAAAATTGTTAGTACGCACACATACGTGAAATGTTTTCCCCGAAATGCCAAGCTTTACATGTTATGCGTGTCAGTATTTATGTATACGAGCAGATCATTTTTCTAGATTTCAGATTCCGATACAATTTTTATATACAAATTCTGAGATGTTTTTGTAGAAAATTTCTTGCAAATATATCTATTTTTCTGAAACATTTGTGGAAACAAATCAGACTCATGTGAATTTTCCGAAAATCCTCTTCCCATTCACGGAAAAAATATTTTCACCACAAATATCGATCTATTCTAATTCTACTCCTTCTGAAGGGCATTTATTGAAAATTCTGTAAAAAAAACATCCATTTCTCTTGGAGTTATGAGGAGGTACACATGTGTGGTAATGCCATGAAATGAAATATGTTTTCTTGGTACAAAGCCGGCGAAAAGAAAAAATAAAGTTTAAAATGTAGAATTGAAAGCAAACCGCTATAAGGTGAAATATTGCAAAGCAATATACTAGAATGTATATTTGATATTAAAAACAATGACGAATATTTGAATAATATTAACTGGAAAGAAGACAAGGAAACACAAGCAGTAACAGAAGATATTCTAACATGCAACATTTGCCCAAGTAGAAATTCAGATGAAAGGTTACATTTCTTACTGCATGGACATAAACTGTAATTCGGTCATCGACCCGGACCATTATATCATTGCGCATGCCGAATCAGAAGTCCATAAATACTAGGTATTTCACCCTTATAAGACGGGAAAAAAGTTAAGCTAAATGACCTGCTAACAATAAACACTGTCACTTTTAATGCTAAATAAATAATTGGTTTGGGAATACGACAACATTTTATGAACAAACTTTGAAAGCATCGAATGTGTTTGGTATTTTTACAAACAAGAAAGTACATTTCGATCGCAAAACAGCAGAACTGTAACTGTCAAACCAATAGAATAGTAGCCGTCTGCTGGCAACAATTTTTTTCCCGTTTTCTAAGGCTTAAAATATCGAATCTTGCTGCTGTTTTCACCTCCATACTGCGTTCAAAATTTAGTTTCTTGTCTGTAAAAGAGCAAACACATTTGCTGCTTCCAAAGTTTGTTTTTAATATACATATGTCTCTCATTCACTTAAGTTGTTTCTGCTTTTAAGAACCTGCACACAGAGGAGATTACTTGTGCAATATATAGGTATATCGGAGCCACGAAAAGGATGTATATGTTTATTTCGGAAAAAAATTAGGTGGACATCGTTTACTAAAGGAGAAAAAGGCTAAGTTAATGAAATCAATATAATAATTCCTGTTACCTTGTCATCCACAATATAATATTACGCTTTGTACTTGACTAATTCTTTATCTTATAGCATATACGTATTGAGTTCTAAAAGCTATTTTTTTAGAATAGCTATGCCAGTGCAAAATCGTAGTACACACGTTCATATACAAACACACATGCATAAACACATAAATGCACACTGATACACATATTTATTTTCACACACATATTTATATTCAGAGAGAGTGAGAGAGGAAGAACAGTAGAGATGCACATGAATGTACAAGTATCTGAATACACGTGATGGCATGCTTAGGAGCTTATTTACATGCATGTATGCATCATTAGTTTAGAAATTTTAGTCGAGTAAATAATTATATTTATTTACGTAGGAAGTAAAAAAGAAGAAAAAAAGAATTATCCATCGCAGGTGCACCTAGAATTGTTTCATCTTTGGTTAGCATTTCTAGATATATAACTTACACTAACAATGTAGTAATTGCAAAACTGTTAAGTGCAACAACAATATTTGCAAGAGGTATTATAATGAGGAAAGTTAGGTTATAGGTGGGGAAAGTAAGACAAGTGTACCATTGATGTCATGATTATAATGCAGAATGTTAACCGAAATAACCTATCAGAGCAAAACATATTAAAGGATTCTCCGAGAATACCAAAAAATGTAATAAAGTATTACATATCAATACAAATTTCAAATTATATGAATATTGAAAAGGGAAGAGAATAATCTATCTATCAATGAATCTATCTATCTATCTATCTATCTATCTATCTATCTATCTATTTATCTATCTATCTATCTATCTATTTATCTATCTATCTACATGGATATTAATATAACTATATATGTATATGTGTATACATCTACTGATGTATACCGGGCACAACTACACACACACGCGCGCGCGCAACATGTGTGTGTTTGTATGTATTATGCATGTGTTGAGGCATACATACGCACATATATACAGAAACAGAGTCACACTCGCAGAATGATGAAGGGATTGTGAAACAGTTTGCATAGTCTCTGAAATTAATTCTGATTTTTGTGGAAGGAGAATCAGATTTTAGTGCAACTCGGAAAAAGTCATGAGTTCAGAATACAGAAATGACAGAAATACTGGTAGTTACTAGACGTAAATAAAAAGAGTGGTGAACAAAAGGGATGTATGAGAGAGGTATAATCTTAATTAATATAATAAATTCAGAAGATGGCCAGCTAGATGAATCATTAACACGACAACAAAGTGATACGTTCTGAGTTCAAATTCCTCCGAGGTACTTTAACTTTCAACCGTCAGGTTCAATGAAATAATTACCAGTTGGACACTGGAGTCCATGTAATCGACATACTCCTGCATCCAAAATTGCTAGTCTTGTGCCAGAATTTGAAACCAATTTAATGCAATCAAAATGCTGCAGAATCTTTAATGTTCCAGGTCAAATGCTTAGGTGCGTTTAACCCATCCTTACGCTCTGAGTTGAAATTCTCCTGAGATCAATTTTGCGTTTTAGCCATTCGAGGATCCAGAGAAGAGATTCCAGCTGAACACTTGGGTCCATGAACACGAGTTACCCACTCCCCCTAAAGTGCTGGTCTGGTGTCATAATTTAAAACCAATATAATACAACCGAAAATATAAGCGAGCAAACAGAGTCTTCAGCACACCGGGCAAACTGCTGAACTGCATTTCGTCCATTTATACGTTCTGAGATTAATGTCCACCGTGGTCGACTTTCAGGGTTGATAAAATAGGCACGAATTACAATCAACTTGACACCTATTCCGAAACTGCTGGCCTCGTGCCTAAATTTGAAATGAATATAATACAATCGAATGAAAATAAAATTTAGTAAGTTTTGATAAATAAAATGTAATATATTTATGATTCTGTAAAAATAATGTCTATTTACATATGAATAATATATTTCTATACATAAATATAGGCATAGATATTATTTACATTATTTACATTTGACGGATATTTGTCCTCATCTTGTTTGTTGTTAACACATCGTTTCGGCTGATATACCCTCCAGATTTCATCAGGTGTCTTGGGGAAATTTCGAACCTGGGTTCTCATTCCTAAGGTATTTTTCGATATTATTATTGTTATTATTATTATTATTATTATTATTATTATTATTATTATTATTATTATTATTATTATTATTATTATTATTATTATGCAGGTTACTGCCTGGAATAGAGCGCGAAATCTTGGTGCTAATAGCCCGCGCGGTTAAGAGCGCGAGCTACTAACCCCAAGATTCCGAGTTCGATTCCAGGCAGTGACCTGAATAATAATAATAATAATAATAATAATAATAATAATAATAATAAAAATAATAATAATGATTTGTGTTAACAACATCCATGAAATGTAGATAATGTACATAATTCCTTATCTCTTAAATATAGAACTGAATAGACATAGAAATATGTACACGCAGAGAGACGTATATTCGTCCATAATATTAAATGAGCTTCATTCAGTATATATGTTACGATATAGATATATGGACACGGACAGAGAGAGAGAGAGAGAGAGAGAGAGAGAGAAAGAGAGAGAGAGAGAGAGTGAGAGAGAGAGAGTGAGAGAGAGAGTAAAGAGACAATGTGAGTCACAATCAAACATACCTACATGCATAGATACATTCATACTTACATACGTAAATGCATTACGAACGGCTTGAACTCTCTGAACAGGAACGTGTATAAAACTCAAAGAAAAATCATTTATACAAACATACATGCGTACATACATTCGTAAATATACATACAAAAATGTGTACATTTATTTGTATGAATGTGTTCGTCGGTCCTCGTGTGTGTGCGCCTATTAATCAGCTCAAAATCAGTAACTAAGGGTTGTTTCTTTTTTGATGAATGGATAAAAAGTTCAGACAGAGAGATGAGGCATGAGGGAAAATATAAGAGTATGAGACAAATCATAATACATAAAAATAGGATAATCAAAAAGAAGTGGTCTTAAACTATATTAGAGAGACGATTAGAGAGAGAGAGAGAGAGAGAGAGAGAGAGAGAGAGAGAGAGAAATACAGAGAGAGAGATAGAGAGAGAGAGAGAGAGAGAAAGAGAGAGAGAGACACAGAACATGCTGACGATATAAAAAGAAGTTATAGTTCGAGAGAGAGGAGAAAGATTTCAGACAATTAAATACACCCGCATTCAGAAATAGAAATTCAGAAGAAGCGATAAACACAGAAACATATTCATGAGACAGGAATTCAGAGAAGATGAGATAGGCTGCAAGAATGCAGTGCTGAATGAGGTAGTTTAATTGACTACCTTACTCAGGATGAACTTGCAAAAGAGGAAGAGAGTCGTGGGACGCTGGAATCCTGTAAAGATTCATGTGAAAAATAACGATTTAAATTGGGAAAACTGGAAAGAAAAGAAAATTATGAATTAAGGAGAAAAAAATAAAATGAAACAGAAATCAACGGAAGATATTAGAAAATGGAATGTAAGGAAGAAATAATGAAGTAGAGAGGTAGTAGTCGATGAAAGCATGCGGTTAAGATGGTTTGAAGAAAGTGGACTATTGAAGAAGAGTTCGTTTGAAGGAATATAGAAAGATGTTCGAATAATGGAGAAAATATATGAAAAATAAAATTAACAACATTACTTGAAGAAATAACAAATAATGAATGAAAAATATTTAAAAAATCAGCACATTTAACAGAAAAAAAAATGCAAGAGATAAAAAAAAATACCAATGACATGGGGAGGAAAAGAAAGAACAATATAAGGGTGGCTTTTATTTATGAAAACTAATAAACAATAACATAAAAATAAAACAAACCGGGAAGGGGAGAGCAAACATGAGATACTGAATAACGTATTTGAATACAGGTTGGAAGAGAGGAGGAAGAGAGATGCAGAGAGAAAGATGAATGATGATGATGATGAAGATGATGATGATGATGATGATGATTACGACGACGACGACGACGATGATGATGACGACGACAACAATGATGGTATGATGACGATGACGAGAAGGTTGATGGCATGATGATGATTATATAATGATGATGATGATGATGATGATAATATTAATAATAGTAATAATAATAATAATAATAATAATAATAATAGTAATAATAATACCAATAACAGCAACATCAACATCTACTCAACAACAACAACAATAAAACAATTAATAGAAATGTGTTTTAAAAAGATGAATAATGGATGGATGGGTGAGGCGGATCAGGGCTAAAACTGATTATTGAAAACGACTAATTAAAGCAAAATGCATATAAAAATATTCTGACCTAATCAAGCAGAACATGTTACAACTTTGTGGCTAATGAAATGAAGCCTTGATCTTTATCGATCGAAGCTCCAGGCAAAAAAGACTAGAGCCAGGAGAATGGTTTGCTGTTTTCTTTTTATCATTTTTGTTTTCTTACTGTTTACTCTGCCATGTTGTTTGCTTTAGGTATTTTTTCTTGCTGATATCAAATGTATTTTTTCATTGTATTTTTCTCTTCGATATCTATTTTTCAACTAACATGTTTTGTTGTGCTTGTATTCCATTTTCATCATTATTCATCCGTTTACTTTGCAAGTATTATTTTAGCTGGCATGTGGGAATATTTATCGATGAAAATAATATTCTTCTATATATGTTAGTACAATATTTTAACAATAATAGTATTCCCTTCAACGCAGGCGTTCTTATAAAATATGAAAATTACAATACGTATAAGAAAAGTAGAAAACAATCGGAGCGATGAACGATGCTATATCAATTAGCTGCCAACATCAAATATGTTCAGACAAAATTGTTAGGTGTAATAAATATTGGCTATCCAAAGTTATCTTAGGCACGCCATTGATTTTTAAATTCCTGAATGTTCCCTGAACCTATTTTTATGTTTAACCCTAAAAGCTGAAGTTAAAAACAGAATAATTAATAATAAGCATAAAACTTGCAGATGAAAATTAGGAATAATCATAAAAGACTATGAAGAATTTCTATGATCTATGAATCTGTTAACGTAGGGAAAAATATGGATTTCCGTTTATATTTTATCTTAATTTGGAATTCGATGCCGGTCAAACCGACAATTCTCTGAAGTACAAGATTACGTAGAGAAGTGAATGTAAAAAAACATTAGTGTGATTTAGCTCGCTCATGCATTCATAAACATGCAGCCATACACATATACATATACATAAACATACATATTAATATAGATTAATGCATGCATGTATACATTCATACATACATACATACATGCATACATACATACATGCATGCATACAGAGCGAGAGATTATATAAATAAAAATATCACAGGTATATTGAAATATTTAATTTGTGCAAAAAGTTTAATGGTTAGAAATATATCGTAAACAAATTTTTGTGGGAAATATAATAAATATAATAAAATATAATAAAATAGAGTTAATACAAACAGTTATTTAAATAGAACCAGGTTATATATAACAGTAAATAGTTAATATATGATATATTTTCTGAACATGAACATTTTTCTAAATATCAGATATTCAAAAAATTATACGGGGTACGAAATCAACAACACACGAGTGAAATTCGCATATAAAATTTATTCTCCATATAGAGCCTGATATACAGATCGGTTATATATTGCAACATTAGCAGAAATAATCGGTTATAAGAATATCAGTTGTATATCGCAACATTAATCGAAATTTGCAGAGCACGAATGCGATAATGAAATTTAAACTGTATCGTTAGGATGATGTTTTCTATATTTTTGATAGAATATCATCAAATACGATTTGAGTGGAACCTGCACTATGTATTGTAGCTAGGCATGAAGTAGTTTATAAAAAGCATCTAAGGTAGATTCATCGTATATTAACACATTCCAATCGGTAATATTTATTGCTGTTAGAATCAAAGATGAAACTAAGGAATTGAAAAAGACACTAAAAACATAAAATTTGAATAGGTGGGCAGCAACGTGGATATATTCATTCACAGATAACTAAAAACTACCTTTATAAAAATGCCTCATAGATCTATTAATATTGGATATTAATGACAATATTGACAGATAGATATGCTTTTGTGTAAATGTTTGAGTATATAATTATTTTGTGTGTTCGTGTATATAATTATTTGGAAACACGTTGCTGATATAAGGGTGACCTGGTGAAATATTTACATGCGGAACACTAGTAAGTGTGTTGAGTGATATCTGGAGGGAATGCACATTGTTTCAACCCCATCATGCTGATGGCTTTTTGGCCCATCGACCCATCAGAATTATTGTGAGATCTCATTTGCTCCATCCATTGGTTAACAGCATTGCAACAATGTTCTATTGAATTCCCTTTATCCTCACTTTCTAAACAAGTTCAGTATCTTTCCTTCTCAGTTGTGCCGTAGATTAATTTAGATGATGGTGTTTCTTTTATGATCTTTCATACCTAGAAATAGTAACCATTGCCTCATACAACGTATACAAAATCTTCTACAGCGTTGCAACCTTCCAGACAGATGTCACAGATGGCAACATAGTTTACTCCTTATCTTTCTTCACACCAGATGAATATATCCTGAGACCTATTAAGTGGAATCTTTTATCTTTTCAATATTTTATCTTTTATCTTTTTAATATTTCAGCCGTTTCATTGCAGCCATGCTGGGAAATTTCATTGAAAAGTTTTAATCGATCGGCTCGACTCGGCCTTTAATT
>NC_068981.1:68521320-68523063 GCF_001194135.2 Octopus bimaculoides
GAACCACGAAGTTAAGGGTATAGAAATAAACCAATAGTGTTTACCAAGTCGTGGTGGAGATGAAACACACCTACGCATATATACGATGGGCGTTGTTTCAGTTTCCTACTAACAATTCTATTCAAAAGCCTCTCTTCAGTTCGGATGTATATTAGAAGACATTTGGACAAGATAGCATGAACTTGTTCCGAACTCGGCTCCAAAAGGTAGGGAAGCAACTTTCCTACCATACAGTAACGCATAGGAAAGTATCTTGCATGTAGCAAATCTGCAACTTCATGCGGAAAATAATCCCAGCTGTCATTGTTGTTGGAAAGTGTCTCGCTTTATAAGCAGTTCTGCTGTTTTACACGAAAAACAAAATCATTAGAGCAGTCATTGTAGTTTCATGTTACTACTACTTACAGAAACTTGGCTCTTTCAAGTACCAAACAGCGGAATCGAAATTGTCTCCAGATTTGTTTATCATGTACATTGTTTTGTTTTGGTATAAAAGATGGGCTACAGCAAATATGCAGGTCAATATCACAGATTAGCATGTCAGTAGCTTGACCATAACCAGTTGAGCATGTCCCTTAGTTGCTGACCATATGTGCATCTCTTAGTGGGGAGCATCATAGCCATGTGTTGATAGGGATTGTTTATCTTGATATGAGTTTACTCTGTCGAGCACATGACTGCGATGCATATGCCCAGTGCACCCCTATCAGTCGAGTAATCATGGTGTGTATCCTGGTTTTCATATATGTTACTCCAGTGTCAATTTGAAGGCACGCATTGCTTTCTACTCAATAATAATAATAATAATAATAATAATAATAGTAATATTGATAATAATTTGCTTTTCAATAATTGTATTTATTTATAATAAACTAATAATAATTTGAAATTAGTTGTCGCGTAGAAGAAAATATTAAATGAAACAGTATGAACAGAAAGAACGTGTCTGAAATCTGCTCATTAAAAAAAGGAACATTATTATTTTAATCCTTTTCCATTAACATTGCAGATATTTTTATGTTCTTAATCCTACTCACATCTCCAGTCTGCAAAAAGATAAAGTATATAGTGAAGACTTTTTATAATAAACAGTGGGCTATGTAGTTGCAACATGAAGTGCTATGAAAATTTGAGCATAACGAATTAGTGTATTGAAACATGAAAACTCTTGTCTCATCTAGAAGATAATTAGATAACCCGAAACTCCCAGGGGTGTATTATGCGATAATTACATACGTAGTTGACCTTCACAGAGCAAAATGTATTTCGTTTAAGCAAGGCATTTATTCAGTTGTATAGCTCAATACTTAATTTGAAGTTAAATGGAATTATAAGGAATACATATTAGATGTAAAGGAACGGACCTTTTCTATTACTGATCTAAAGCTATGAATGAAAAGAGCTTATGTTCATCTTATGATAACCTTCAGAGATATTTGTGTTGGTGATCAGTCACTTTCGCATCCTGTCTTGAAGACAGGTGCCTAAGACCATAGTCAATGTAAATGTGACAGGAAATGTAAGAATTGCTATAAATAGTAATCAACCGTGAGGAGTGACAATGAACAACGACTGGAATGTACATCAAAGACGAAGCAAATTATCAGGGTAATTTGCTAGGAAATACACTAATCTGTCTACCTCATTCTCTCTCTTTCTTTGTGAGTCATGGTGTTTATGTATTTCATGTTACTTGCAATGTTGGTCACGTTCTGTACCCATATATTCATATATATATATATA
>NC_068981.1:68523528-68527320 GCF_001194135.2 Octopus bimaculoides
GTGTGTGTGTGTGTGTGTGTGTGTGTGTGTGTGCATGCGTGTGTGTGCGCGTGTATGTGTATGTGTGTGTGTGTGTGTGTGCATGTTTCTGTGTCTGTGTCCGTATTTGTATCACACCACCATTTCACAAACAGTGTGAGTTTGATTATATTTTCGGTATATAGTGGGTCGGCAAAAGATCCTATAGAGGAAGTGCTAGATTTGAAGAAATATCAACTGTGGTACCTATTCCTTCAATTAAAATTCTTCAAAGGTTTGCGCCTGTATTGCTGCAGACTCGTGACTGTAAAACCAAATTAAAAGATAAAAGATTAATTACGTTAAAATGACATATATTCCCGATAAATTAGAACGACTAAATTCACACGTACTAATAGGAAATACCTAAACATGCATATATTCGCACGTTAATTTAAGTTCACACATATCCACAAAATAACTTTTACTTTCTTCATCGATAAGCATATGAAATATATCTTAAGCTGTTAGTGACCGGCTTGAATTATTCAAAGAACTTAAACCTCAATAAAAATATTCATTTATCCATTCACAATGTCTGAAATGCGAATTAAGTATTAATTTTATTGCTACTATGATCATAATATCTTAATATTCAATCGAATATATTTGATTAAATGACTTTATTTTGCTAATAGTTTCTTTTGTTTCTGATGATAGAAAAGTTTGTGTTGATATTCATTATAACTAATGAGTAATTATTTAATTAATTATTGTTTTTCGTAATTAACACCTGAATTTGAAATTTAAAAATACTACCACTATACTTTTCCATTTTCTTTTATTTTTGGCTATTTTTTCTACCCTCAAAGTGCTACTCGGTAATAAATTGAATAATCATTCTTGCAGACAACAAAATATCTGTTAATTATGCTAATAATGAGAGTTTATTAGGTGAGAAAACTAATTAATATGTTAGCTCACTTATACCATCTGCAATATGTAAAATAAAAAATATCTAAATAAGATTTGTTTCTCGAAGCTGAACATTAATTTGAAAGTTCAGTATATAGAGGTAATTTGAATGTATCTTGCCTAATGCCTCCAACTGAACAATAAAAAATACATTAGGAAAACTGCGATTATTATTAGCAAGCAAATTCCTAGGAAGACGAATAAATAAAAATCAATAATTTTGTTTAAATAAATATATTTCTATTTTAGTAAATAAAAGTAAATAGAGTATGTTGCATGAAGATTAAATATCATAAATGACAGATAAGATATTAATTGTGACGAAATAGTAGTAATGAAGTACATGATAAATAAATATACTCACAATATAATTAAACATCCTATATCATTTTTAAATCAAGCCATGTAATAGAAAGTTACAGTTAATTTTTAGCCAGAGAAGGAATCTGGACACAAAATGCACCTGATAATGAGATAATGCTGGCTTTTTTTTCTATTCTGTCCCGAACGATGCCGAGAGGTTAATCTCTTTATTATAAGTATGCTCAATCATGAGAACTATACCTCAACAAAACATGGCTATCACGCCGTGATATATTTATTCGCATGCACTAGGCATAATACCTTCAACTATATCCACAACCACACATGCACACACACACACAACAACACACGCACACAACAACACACACACACAACAACACACACACACAACAACAACACACACACGTTTGTGTGTGTGTGTGCGTGTGTGTGCGCCTGTGTGTGTGTCTCTGTTTTAATGTATGTGCGTACAAGTATGCAGAAGCTATGAACTACCTCACATCTGTTTTGGTTATTTGTTCTCTGCCAGTGTTCTGTGAAGAAAGACATGAACACAAAATAGAAAATACAAGCATCATGCCACTCGCTCACGTTGTCATGTCGGTAAAGAGTTAAATTCTCCCATAACTGTAATTACTTTAAACTGTCACTTGATATATTGACATTATCTTAATATTCAGAAATTATTGAAACACGTTTCTCACCTTCCAAGCACACACATACAGATTTATCTGCGAACCCCCGTTTCTGCACTGTATAATCTAATATAATGTATCAGCATTATTAAGGACAGATGTCAGAAGAGGAAGTTTCTTGCAAGCTTCCTACACATATCGCTTAAAGTCATTCTATAACCGTATATTTCTTCGTTTCTGTAATTTTAGTTTCGTTCTAATAAGAAAGAGAAACTGGTATTTGTTTCATAGCGCTAATCTAAATTTACTGATGTGTGCTTCAATCCGTCTGTTCTCTGTGCGGTGACTTTCGTTATTCTTTATGAACTAAAGTTAATCTATTATCAAGCTTTAAATACATATATTCGTAGTAAATGCTTGATACGCTATTAGCTGAGCATTACGTTGAAAGGTAATTTTCAAGGAATTTATGTAAATAAACACTTAGAGGGACATTCCCATTAGCTTTTGGTCTACATTATTATCTTTATCTTACTGCTACATCAACAACTTTCACGGCTAATTCAAATTTTGCAGTACTCGTACGCACACATATCTACACATCTACATACCCTCAACCACATGTACAGTTTGATACATATATGTGTGTTGTTGTTGTTATTGTTGTAGATACATATATCTGCGTTTGTGTATGCATGTGTACGCGTGTGTGTAAATATATATATATACGCTTATCCATATAAAATGTTATATTGATTGATACATATATGTGTGCTGTTGTTATTGTTGTAGATATATATATCTGCGTTTGTGTATGCATGTGTACGCGTGTGTGTAAATATATATATATACGCTTACCCATATAAAATGTTATATTGATTGATACATATATGCGTGTTGTTGTTATTGTTGTAGATATATATATATCTGCGTTTGTGTATGCATGTGTACGCGTGTGTGTAAATATATATATATACGCTTATCCATATAAAATTTTATAAAAGATTCATTAGAAAAATAAATCTTACGTATGGTTTTGCTGCTACGTAGAATTAATATTATTTCGACCTATTTGATTTTATGAACAAATAGAAAACAATTCTGTAGGGAATGAAATTACGCATTGCGAGTTATATAGAAATAAATTAACAAGAATATCAGGTTCAAGGAAAATGAAATGATGAACTACATATTCTAAAGTACAACAGATTGCATTTGTAATTTATAAAGGGAAAATTTATAATCTTCGTTTTGTAGTAGTTTATATTCAAACGTCAATAAGCAGCGCCTCTCGAATTTAATTTTCATTTATTTTCGTTATTTGTTCCCTTTCACTCTAACATATTTTTCTTCATATAAACCCCAAGTAAGAAATATTTCGAAGTAATAAAAATCAATTGCTGTTTCAGAGAACCAATCGATTTAATGAACAGCTGTTAATCTAATCTTCTTGACCAAAATTGTTCCAGATGAATACCTATTCAATTAATTTTCTATCAATCAATTTAGTAAAGAATAACCAAGCAAATGTTGAAGAAAAAATTAAATCGAGGAAAAATGTACTGTATTTACTTTCTTTTCGTTTTCAAGTGGAAATAAATATATCTTTAAATTTCATAAGCTTGTGTTGCTATTCTTGGTATTTACAATTGAAATGGAAAGTAAAAAAAAGACGATTGGAACTATTAATATGAAGAATTCTTGGTGCTAACTGATGTAGCGATATATTCAGTGAATTAAAATGTGATATTTATTGATTTATCAGAAAACACGTTTATCATGTATTCAAATTCGTATGTGTATTCACAAGCGTGTATACATGTATACGTGGGCTTATATGAATAAAATAATAAATATGTAAATATATATATACATACATACATACATACATACATACATA
>NC_068981.1:68527587-68530839 GCF_001194135.2 Octopus bimaculoides
ATATATATATATATATATATATATGTATGTATGCATGCATGTATGTATGTATGTATGTATGTATGGGTGTATGGGTGTATGAATGCATCTTTGTAGAAGGACCTATAGTATATAATATGCATGATAAGAATGCAAGCATCAAAGTGTGCTGTATGAAATTTCCTTCGAAAATATTCGATTTTGGTTCAATTCATGTAGGTGTCATCGTAATTAACTACTATTTAGTTATTAGCTATAAACTTAGCTTTGTCTCTCATTTTATACTTATGATTAATGTTTATTAGATAGAAACTGTGTAAATGCCCGTTGGTGGAAGGAGACTTTTGCTAGCACTCAGATCAAGCCTCCGGCATGAAGATGAGGTCGTTCTATTACCTTCTTAATGTGATCTTGAAAGCCTCATCACTGTTCATTCTGAGTAAGACATTAAATAAGCACAAGTATATTAAACATAACTTTCAATTCTTATATGTTTTTTTATATAGTGCAGTATGTAGGTGTTTCTGTAGATGTGAGTGTATATATCCGTATATAACAATTGTCGTACCATATCGAATAATCATCACTATCATCTATGTAGCAACCAACATTACCATAATAAAACCTACTATACTTTCTGCTGATGATGATTACATACGGCATTATATATTATATGTTCTCATGATATTTATTGTAATCGTTAGCCTTATTAATAGACTCTATCATATTAATGTTTAAGACAAATTATATTGACTCCTTATTTTCAATGCCCGTCATACTCTTCACTAGCTTTAATTTGTTTATTATTTCACAAACATAATCCTCCCGGCACCATGTTCAGTATTTGTTCAGAGACACTTTAAGATCATTCAGTAATACGTATATGAGATAGAAAACATTCAGTATTTTCCAAACGAATGTGCATTACATAGAAGTATAAAAAAAAATTATAGGTATTTATTTATTTTAATAACAGTCACCTGGGGTTAAACATGGGTTTATAAAAATTATTGTATTAACATACAGATAGATAAACAAAATATGTAATAAATAAAGGACAGAGAAGAAAAATATTCGTTTCTACTCAAGGCACAAGGTTCGAAATTTATGGGGAGGGAATCAAACGATTAGATCGACCCCACTAGGCAAAGGATGAAAGGCAAAGTCGACCTCGGCGGAATTTGAGCACGGAACGTAAATCAGACCAAATACCGCTATGCATTTCGTCCGGCGTGCTAACGTTTCTTATTTCTTTACTGCCCAGAAGAGGTTAAGCATAGAGGGGACAAACAAGGACAGGCAAATGGATTAAGTCGATTATATCGACCCAGTGCCTACCTGGTACTTATTTAATCGACCTCGAAAGGATGAAAGGCAAAGTCTACCTCGCTGGAATGTGAACTCAGAACGTAGCGGCAGACGAAATACCACTAAACATTTCGCCCGGCGTGCTAACCTTTCGTATCTCTTTATTGCCCAAAAGGGGCTAAACATAGAGGGGACAAAAAAAGACAGACAAAGGGATTAAGTCGATTACATCGACTCCAGTGCGTAACTGGTACATAATTTATCGACCCTGAAAGGATGAAACGCAAAATCGACCTCGGAGAAATTTGAACTCAGAACGTAAAGACAGACGAAATACCGTTAAGCATTTCGCTCTACACAAAGACGGGACAAACAAGAACAGACAAACAAACGGATTAAGTCGATTATATCGACCTCAGTACATAACTGGTACTTATTTAATCGACCCCGAAAGCAAGAAAGGCAAAGTCGATCTCGCGGTATTTGAACACAGAACGTAACGGCAGACGAAATGCTGCTAAGCATTTCGCCCGGCGTGCTAACGTTTCCGCCAGCTCGCCGCCTTAGAGAGAAGGAAATTATTGTTTCCTGGCATGTACTATACATTAACTTCGAATGTTACTTATCATTTTAATTTCTATGGAATTGTCACTGTGGGATAGAATGCTAAAAGATTTGATATAACCATCAAGGTCGATGCAATTTCAATAAACTTATATCTTGAGTGTTGAACCGATTTTTCGATTAACAAATTATAAGTTTTGGATTTTGGTAAATATGCTTCTAATAGTTGGGATTTATATTTAATAAAATATTCATATATTTATATTTGATTTATTTTAGGAAAATAAATCAGTATTAAATAACACAATATATTTCCTTTAAATAAAGCTACTATTGTTTAAGAACGTAAACAAATGAATATAAATACGTTATCTTTAATGCTAAACCTATTAAATGAGTATATGCCATAGTAAATGAAGTCACAATGATTCATAAGTATTGTTTAACATTGACTTTTTAACAAATTAATAAATTCGATTAAGCAAAATAATTAATTTACTCATGTGAATATATATTTACATAAATCATATATTTTTGCGTATTGAGTCTTTTGAGATTTCTTTTAATACGTATATTTATAACGAAGTTGTTTAATATTTTTTTAAGTTATATAATTCAGGCTATTTAAATCATTTTACGTTAAAGTCGTAAATGAAATATTGATATCGGTATGCCCATATATATCATATTTACAAATATATACACATACGCACACACGCATAAGTATACCGTTATGTTTGTGTATATATATATATATATTAATATATATATATGTGCGTGCACCCACACACACGCATGCACACGCACGCACACACCCACGAGCGCGCATACACACATACATAGTTATGTTTTATTGTACAATGAACGTAGCAGCGTACAGTATAAAGTTCGTACACCTTCAGATTTCACCCCGTTCTATTCAGTGGTAGTATCATACACATTTTCAGATTTGCGTTTGGGTCTCTGTAGTGTGTGCACGGAAAATTGAATAAGTTAGAGGCAACAAAAAGGAGTACGGTTTGATATTTATTTGTTATCACTACAATTGTTTCGACGCAACGTATTTCTGCAGTCTCTACTACTACGACCACAACACGTCACTTTTAGGTCATTTGACCATTACAGAGGATTCCACGAGCAATTTACTGTGATAGCACTCCTGATCTTTTGTTTCTTTTCTTTTCTTCCTCTTTCTTCCTCTTCTTTCCCTACTCCTACTTCTCTACCTCCGTCATCTTCTCCTTCTACTCCCTCTCTCTTGCTTAGACCATGAATTCTCTGTAGCTAAACTATTCCTTTAGATTTACTACTACCCACATACGTGGCGATCACAAAGTACTACAGATAGAGAGAGAGAGAGAGAGAGAGAGAGAGAGAGAGAGAGAGAGAGAGAGAGAGAGA
>NC_068981.1:68531270-68532147 GCF_001194135.2 Octopus bimaculoides
TATACATACATATATACTGGCAACTTCTTTCTTCTATAGGCAAGTAAAATGGTAGTAACTTGTCGATAACTTGATAGATTTATTCAATTGTAATATCCTGTGTGCAGTAAGCAATTCTATTAAAAGTCGAATACATTTTGAATACTAAATATCAATTATATTTCAGATATATTTGACTGCTTCTCATATCATAATTCAAACACTATATTTCTCAACAACTTTCATATTTCTATCGCAACAGAAATATCATTTAATTGTATGGAGCAAAAAATAAACATGAAGGAATAAGAAACTGTTTCAATGAATAATCATAAATTTTATACATTATACAATTTCAAGACCTAAAATATTTTACAAAATTGCGGTGTGTTTAAGTATTTAGCAAAAACAAAAAAAAATGCCATCGCTGTTTTAAAATTTACATTCCATTAATTAACTCTTCTGTCATATATTTTTAACTTGTCATATTTCACATTCGATAAGGTAAATGGTGTGTCTTACAATGCTACATGTTCTATATGTACAATTCTATCTTTGTTTTTTTTTTTGTATTTTGTTGCATGCCATTGTAGGACATAGCAAGGGATGTACACTCATACCAGAGTTGTATGTTGAAATAGAACAAATGATGAAAGACAACTAGCCTCACTACGTAAGAAGCTGCGATTTGAGTTTCGCGTAGCAAATAAGATGCAATGCTCCATTGATAAATAAATCCACCTCGTTACTTTCACAGAATATATCGGGAGCAAGAGATTTCGTTTAAGAGATGTAATGTAGATCTGGAGTGAATCTGGCCGAATTGCTGACCATTCACAATAGACAACGTAAAAGAGAGAGAGAGAGAGAGAGAGAGAGAGAGAGAGAGAGAGAGAGA
>NC_068981.1:68532157-68535055 GCF_001194135.2 Octopus bimaculoides
GAGAGATGGGGTAAGTAGAAAGGGACAGATAAGAAAGATTTAGAGAGATGTGCTGAAGACGGTCAGGCGTCCATATGATCGGTAATGTATTTAAACTGCAAATGACATTTAGCTAATAAAGAGGTAAGATGTTTCTAGGGTAAGCCACTTACAGTAGATACATCGAAATGACAGAGTATATCCCATAGAGAGTAAGAACGTAAGTAACTAGAAGGTATATTTAATGTGTGATTGTGTATATGTGTCTGTTGCCATATATGTATGTGCACGCACGCGTACACAGGAAGAGATTCTTTCCCAATAATTCGCATGAGACAAAATCATATGTCGAAACTGTTGTCTTTTCATTGTGAACATTCAGTCAACCAGAGCGCAAAGAGTTTCAAACTAAGTTTTCATTTAATTCTTGATGTTAGAAAATTTACGACCTTTAATTGCTGTTTGATATTTTGACAGTATGCCATTAGTCATGTTTAGTTTTCATTTCTTTTTGTATACAAAGCTCTATGTGTCGTTACAAACATTATTTTACATAGATTGTTGCCTTTGAAAGTATGGCGATATCGTTCGCTGCGTATATCTAAACTTGCATATTTGTTTTGCGCGTGTAAATGAACTAGATTTTGTGATTTGTGGTACAATGTGAAAAGGACTGCTATCCCCCCTCTCTCTCTCATCTTAACGTACGTCATCAACAACAAGAACAACAGCAACAAAATAATAGTAATATGCTCTCATAGCGTTTGATCTTAACTAACTTGAAGTGTTGTCATGTGCATTGTTTTGTCTTGGTATAAAAGATGGGATACAACAAATATGCTGCTCAATGCCATAGCTTTCTTTGTAAGTTGATTGATATTAACCAGTTGAGCTTGTCCCTTAGTGGTTAGTGGCTGATGAGATGTGCATCTCTCACGAAAGTTGCTGACTAGATATGGGATACTCCACCCAAAAAGTGACACCGACACAGACTGTATGTAGCAAGAAAATGAGGTGGAAGAGGAATGAGTGTATGCGAACACTGCGTTGGTGCAGAAGTAAACAACATATCATGGTGTGTAAAAAATGTATGACAGAACCACAATTTTGGGAAGTAAGATTTTCAGGCTTGTATACGATGAAAGGCAGCAAAGATAATGCACTGTACAAGCACTTGAAAATGAAAGAAACTGAAAATAGGTCGATAAAGAAAAGAACGCATGGGCAATTTCATATGGATGTTGAAGACAAGACAGACAGAGACAAAATATGACTAAGGATGACTAAAATGATTTAAATCTGGAAACGGAGGTTCTAATCTGTGCTACCCAAGTACAAGCACTAAGAACGTTTTACATCAAAAAGTGATAAGTACAGAATGTGAAAAAAAATGGTAAAACTTTATGGCATATATCCAATCAATGTACGCTACTACCCCAGAAAGAATATAAGAGACCTCATGACAGTATAGCAAGGATTGTCCATTGAACACTTTCCTGCATGTATGGATGTGACAGAGCAAAAAATTAGTACGAACATAAACCTGAAGACATCATCGAAAATGATAATGCAAAGATACTATGGGATTTTATGAGTCGGTGTGACCATGAGATAGAGAATAGGAAGCCAGACATAGGACAGCAGAAGGAAAGCAAACGATACGGGATCATAGATAGCGTGCCCAGCTGACATGTTATGTGATAAGGAAGAAAGAAAAGTCGATAGATATGACAGGTAGCGTGGAATGTTAAGCAGCTGTGGTCGATGAAAATGGTGGTTGTAATACCAGAAAGTGCCGGAGCCCTGGGAACAGTGAATAAACATTTTGAGAAATACATGGAAGAAATATGGGCTGCAATAAGTGTGGAAATCTTTCAGAAAACAGCACTGCTTGGAACCGCCCGAATACTCCGGGTGGTGCTCGAAAAATAATGGGTGTTACCTCAGTTCACTGCTAGTGAACAGTTGGCACCGTAGTGCATCTCCAGCGGTAGAAACTGTACAAAGACAACAAATAACAACAATAACGACGACGACGATGACGACAACAACAACAACAACAACACCAATAAACAACAGCAACAATAAACAACAACAACAATAAACAACAACAACAAAAACAACAACAATAATAATAATAATAATGATAATAATAATATTAATAATAATAATAATAATAATAATAATAATAATAATAATAACAATAACAATGATAATAGGTGAGCTGGCAGAATCGTTAGCGCTGGCGGCATTCGTCTCTCTTTAACTTCTGAGTTATCCTTTCGGGAGTCGATAAATTAATCACCAGTTTAGTACTGGGATCCATGTAATAGACTTAACCCCTCCCCCAAAATTTCAGACCCTGTGCCTATGGTACAAAGGATTGTTATTATTTTTGGTTTGACTCAGGTTCGATCTTATTCCTGGTAGGGTTTATACGGGTAGCATGTTACTATTTCTATCATTTGGCATGCACAAGTTTTCAGTAGTCTTTCAAGTGCTTAGAAGTCTCCTGATAATCCTTGCTGAGCTCTACAGGAAATTCTATTCCAAAATTTGTTGTTGCTGTTGCTTTTGTTATAATTATTATTATTATTATTATTATTATTATTCAGTAGTTTTATTTTTATAACGTGCTTTCACTTCACTACCGAGCGCAGCTCTGTGCGCCTTGGGTATGTGCTGTGGTTTGCTGTGGTGCTCTTATGTTTACTGTATTGAAAGTGTTTTGCGTAGAATGTGTGCAGTACCCAGTAGTGCAATTTTCTGTATGTTATATATATTTGTAAGTCCTGGTGTTTTTGTTATGTATTTGTCTGAATATTTTTTTATTATACCTAAGGCACCTACTATGATAGGAATTGTTTCTGTTTTTAGATTCCACATTCGAGTTATCTCTATTTCCAGGTCTTTGTATTT
>NC_068981.1:68535279-68538406 GCF_001194135.2 Octopus bimaculoides
TCTTCTTCTTCTTTTTCTTCTTCTTCTTCTTCTTCTTATTATTATTATTGTTATTATTATTATTATTATTATTATTATTATTATTATTATTAATATTATTATTATTATTAATATTATTAATATCATTGTTATTATTCAGAAAGACTCTCGCATAACTTTTAATTACCGGCTATTCTTTATTTGAAAGCTGGCAATAACATATCACGAAAATGTTGCAAGTAGTCCCTTTTCCTGTGACTCATAGTGATAATACGTTCCTTAGAATGCGACCTGTACCCAACAGAGCTGTCTTCTGGATGACTTCTAGACTGACAGCAGCTCCAATATTCTTCATATTATTATTATTATTGTTATTATTATTATTGAGTGAAAGAGCAGTGCATGCAATCAAAGTGACACTGGGGTAAAATGTACGAAGCCCATTATACCCATCATTACTGCCCGTCTAATAAGAGTACACCAGGCACATGCATCACTGCTATATGTGGTGACATGATGATCTCATATCAAGATAAACAGCGCATAACCTCGCAGGTGGGGCACAGTTAGAATGTTTTCAGGTCAGGTAGCCCATCCCGCTGAAAAGGACCTGAATAAGGTTTGTTTAAGGATGTTGAGCAAAACATCCATGTTTCGAAAGGTGAATCATTCAAACCCCAAAACTACCTCTCAACACATGGCTATGATGCTCCCCCAATACTTCTGCTCGTGATCAGAGATGCACATACGTCAGCCACCAAGGGACATGCTCAACTGGTTAAGGTCAAACAACTGACAAGCAAATCAGTGGTATTAAGCAGAATGTTTGCTTTAGCCCATCTTTTTATACCAAGACAAAACAACGTACATGATAACACTTCCAATCAATTAAGATCAGAAGCCATGAGAGCCACTGTCTGGCACTGAGTCCTGGCATCTATTATTATTATTATTACTATTATTATTATTACTATTATTATTATTATTATTATTATTATTATTATTATTATTATTATTATTATTATTATTATTATTATTATTATTATTATTATTATTATCATCATCATTATTATTATTATTGCTGTTATTGTTATTATTACTGTTATTATCATCATCAAAAGATTTATGCAATGTTATATGGATAAATTTTCAAATATATTCGTTGGGTTTTATTTGAGGTGGGCGTGTATGTTTCTTTGTGTGGCTATTTCAAGTTGTGCTCTCTAAAAAAAATCTATATTTCAACTAATTACAACGAATAATATATTAGTTAGGAGCCATCATTGTAGAAATAAATTTACGAAAGTGAATTGTCAAAAGCAAAATGTGTTTCGCTGCAAATTTACAAAGAGCTTTCCATTAATACCAGGAAACGAATGTAACACAAGAATGTAAGTAAATAGAGTTTTAGTTGTATCTTTTAATCATTAATGCAAAGTAATAGAGTAAAAGTGCCTTTTTTCTATTCAATACTTTTAAATGCTTAATGATAGAAGCGAAGTATAGGTAATTATATTACTGTGGAAATTATTGTATTGCTGGAGTATTGCGAGCGGTCTAATTCACGTAATGTGTGATGTTGCATTTCACTGGATAATTGACAATGCGCTTATGTTCTTGACTATTATTCCTTCAACTGTTGTGCTGTCCATAAATTTATAACAATAAAAATTACAAACTGAGAAGTTTATATAGCAAAGCTGTAATGAGGAACGTGAGTTTTATATATATATATATATATATATGCTCGCGAAAATGTAATGGTCTTTTGCGTTTCCATCCTACGCTCTTCAACAGAAAGGAATAAACACAGAGAGAGAAGGAAACATCCTTGTAGATTTCAACGGTGCAGCATAACAAATAAAAGTTTATATATACACAGTTCGCTTTTACGTTAAAGTATCATCATGAACATGAATCCTCCTTCTGGTAGGAGATAAATATAGTTTAATGTACACAGTATATGGATATGAGCCACGTATAGTTTCATGCATTAGAAATAATTTCTTGGCTGGTTTTAATAATACAAATCGGGACAATCAGACAAGAAAAATTACAAGAATAAAAGCGCGGTCTGCAGAAGCAAAATGGAAAAGGGCAAAAGAAACGAAAAAGAAAAAAAATACAAACAGGGAATAAATAATGCTATATCGGATATGAGTGAGTCCTTCAATTCGCCAGAAGAAAAATGTCCATATGTAAGAATTTGTTGCCAATTACATATCTGGAATTCAACAATGCGTAAGGTTCATAGATGTGAAAAGGATACGTGATCTTTGTGCTACGTATAACTTGCATATATTGGACATTAACATAAGAAACGACATTCTGTACATAGAAAAATATATGCTTATGTTAATCGATTTAACGTTATCTGTCTTTACTTCTGCACTTAGTGCAGAGGTAAATGGATACCCACCAACAATTTGGTTTACTTCTTTATGACTCGTTGCCAATTCTCAACTGTTTTATTTCGGTATCGCCATTGTTAGAAGTGTTAGAAGTGTTTCAAATTATGAAAGAGTTTAAATTAGTTTGCACGGGTATAATGGGATTAAGTGCAAATAATAACCTGTTGATTCTTATATATAACATTTGTCATACATATTTCAGAAATTTCCAGATCGCAAGTATATTAGTACATCGCATGCACCTAAAAACTCCAGGGGCAAAGCCAACAAAGAAACGTACACGTTTGAATTATATTTTATAATTTCCCGAAGAAATGATGCTCACATTTAACAAATTTAAAATACCAACTCATTCTACCACATGAGCATAGAGCGTGATATTTCAGGCTTTGAAATAAAGCAAACTGGCGTATCTTTTCTTGCAGTCACTGGGTATATATTTTGAGCAAATCAAACTAAGAATCGAATTAGATTATGCTAAACACAGCAGTAACAAAATCGTGATTTCTATTTGATTTAATACGCTATACAATTGTAGACGTTTCTCATTCTCTGTCTTTCTCTCTCACGATCACACACACACACACATACACACACTCTCTCCCGTATGTATATATGTATGTATGTATGAGTGTGTGTGTATGTATACATATATATACAAATATGTATATATGTTTATATCTATGTGCGCCTATGTCTCTCTACTTAACCTTATATATATATATATACATATATAT
>NC_068981.1:68538549-68540972 GCF_001194135.2 Octopus bimaculoides
TGTGTGTGTGTGTGTGTGTGTGTGTGTGTGTGTGTGTGTGTGTCTACAGGCCTAAAAAGACAGCAAGTTAAAAGTTCAAGTTGGTCTTTATGACTAGGGTGGCATATACCTGGTTTTGAAGAGAGTGTGTTTTTCTAGACCATAATTAAGACGCTTTCGATGATAGTTATACTTTCCGGGAAATGTGACAGTATAGTTTGAGAGTGATGAAAATTAATGCGCTGCAAAAGCTTGTTAATGGCTGTGCACATTATATTTGAGTATTAAAATTGCATACCACACGATGGTATATAACTCAGATACACTGACAAAATTTGTGCACCTTGCTTCCAAACTGCTAGATTCCCGGAGAAAGTGAGGAATTGAAGAATCTGTTAAGAATAACAGCTGACAATTATCATTCTCTGAGGAATATAAAAATCATGTGGTCAGGTTCTGGTAGCATTTTTGTTAAATGAAAATTTATGCTATCATCCATAACATGAATGTGCGCATAGTGTGCAACATTTCGCCCCATAAGTGAATGGCAAGGATAGTTTGAATATTCATCATGTGTGCACCGTGGCAGCTGGAACCAAATCAACTGTAAATCGGTTTGAGGTCTGTGCTCTGCATGGAAGCTTCATTATTTATGCATGTGATACAATGCAGAGCTTAAATCTGTTGATCATCAAAGGACAATACGTTTAAGCTGTGTGACATTCTATGAAACACGAGGTAAGTCAAGCACCAAGCTGATTTAGATGTGTTGCCAAGAATAGCTACATAAAACTGGTGCATCATTTATGAGTCAACCCACGAGTTGCCATATGATGCTCTGGAATGTGAACGCTGTTTTGTAATAACGTAGACAGTGTCAGGACAATCCGTTCAAGTTTTCTGTGAGAGCCTGAGTCAAAGAAGAGCGCAAGAAATTTTGTAAGATATTTGTTGCACACGGGACCATACAGAATGAAAAACTTGCTAACGTTGAGAGATAGGGGAAGATGAGTAGGGGAAGGTTAGGGCATAGGTGATTGAATGTGGCGGCAAGATGGGTATATGTCCTCGGTGCGATAAGAAATATTGACTGAGAGGTGTTGCAAGTTGGATAAAACTGTAGGGAGCAGCAGATGTGACATGTCTATTTGGAAGGTGATAAGAGACGGCGTTGTTGAAAGACATCTGATTTTTTTCAGTTATCCTAGTGGATGTTGTCAGTGGATTCTAAATACGCAGAAACCAATTATGAGACTGTACAGATAAATACGGAGAGCAGAAACAAAATATAACTAAATGCATAGAGGGTTTCCTTTCCGAGGAGAATAGACTGAATGGTGTGTGTCTTATTAAGACGGCATTCAATACATTAAAAATACAAAACCGAAATACATAAGGACATTTACGGTAGGCACATCAATTATATTCTCCAGTACAGTGGCAGTAGCCAATAAAAACCAACAACTAGAACATAAAAATGATGAAGAGAGGCTTCAGCGTTGAGGAAAGAGGACAGTAATAGAGAAAAGGAAGAGAATATGATGGTTAAAACAGGCAAAGAGAAAATATATACTACCCCGACGTGTAAGGATCACACGCTTGAAATTAGGTTAGTAATATTAGAATAAAGCGAGAAAGAAGGAATATGAAGAAATAAAAAGAGGAAGAAATATTAGCAACATAAACTGTAGAAGAAAATCTAGAAGAACGAACGGAGAAAATGATAATTTTAAGAATGAACTGAAACATGAAAAAATGGTTGTAGTAACAATGTTCTTTATACTAAGAAATATAACATTACTCAGGAATATTTAGAATATACTTCCTTAAATATCATACTGGTGCTTATATATGGTGCTGCAAATATAAAAGTAGGGCTCTATATGTATAAACGTATTATGAGTGTTCTTACACATCCATACGTATATAGATATATGTAAGAATTTATGTGTTTACACACACACGCACGCACTCAGTTAACCACACGCACAATTATTCAAGTGTATGCACACGCAGCTCAATAAACGTATAAATTCTAACTTTATGTCATACAACAAGCTGTGACTTCGAAGTACTGCCAAATTTATGGTTTTCGCACTATCAATTTTCAACAAGCATTGGCGAAACTTCAAAGATATTCCACCTATAAACATTCATTCGTGCGTATATGTACGCGTGTATATATATATATAAATAAATACATATTCATGCATATTCATATATATATATAAATGAGTATGTATGTACTTATAAAATAAAAATATGTATACAAACACACACATATATATTTATGTGTGTGTATACTTATATAATTGTATATATATAGCACGACGAGCGTTTTGGCTTCTATCTATCAGTCTCTCTGTCTATCTATAATTATATATCGTTCTCTCTCCGCTACGTATATATATATATATATATATATATAAATATTTACACACACA
>NC_068981.1:68542990-68544640 GCF_001194135.2 Octopus bimaculoides
ATATATATATATATATATATATATATATATATACTTGCGTTTCTGTAGATAGATAGAGAGATAATTACATCTATACAGACACATGTACACAAAACATATATATATCTATACGCAAAAATATATACGCACACATATATTACACATATGGAAGTATAGATAATCATATCGAAATATGTTAATATATTTGCATATAGAAACACACAGCCTGCATATATTTGAGCATCAATGCATACATAATACACATCTAATCTCGGAGTTTTCACATTGATCAAAATGAGCAAGTTCTAACTGAAGGTATTAAGTCTATGAAATCTGTTACCATTGGTAGAAACAGAAGTAATATTTATAAACAGTACCACTCACATGCCGGATTGTTAAGACAATTGTAAGCCGACTCTCCTGTATGTTCTTCTAATATCACACATAACCTATATGTATAGATGAGTCTGTGTGTGTTCAAGTACGTGCATACATACATAATTCTTGAAACAGCGAAAAGCAATCACACATAGGTGGACATATATGGACACACGTGGACATACGTACAAACATGATATGACTAGAACACATATGATATACTGCGATGAGTTGTGGATTGTGATAACACGTTATTCATCACCTACTATAGTTTGTGTTTTTAAGAAGCAGATGGATTAAACAGGCAGGGAGAGCCTAATAACATATACTAAACTATTCTCACTTGCTTTTAACAAAAATATTAAATGTGTGTATCTGTGCATGCGTGCGCATATGTATATATGTATATGCATACATACGTTCATGCATACATATAATATATTTCTAAATGAAGATTGGTACGATGTTTCTTTCTACAGCACAAATTTGTACAATTTGATTTCAAATCAATCTAATTTATACTGAATTTAGAAAGAAAATTAAGCTAACATGGTATGTTTTCTTCAATCAGTTGGAACTTATAGACGCCAAACCAGAAATGGGCAACAATTTGCAAAAGGGATTAATTCTCACTTAATTTAATTTCTTTCAATTTACATTAATAACTCCGACTGAGGTGTAAATAAATGAAATTACTTTCATGAATAGAAAAAAAAGAGCATTCTAGGAAAAGATTATATGACAATCATAATAATATGTAATATTTCAATAAGAATAAATACAGTATATCTAAAAGCAAAATAAATTCATTTGAAAGTGACCATTGCAAATATTAATTACGATATGTAAAGTTCAATCAATGAAAATATGATTAGGTTTATATATTAAATAATGATTTCAAATTTGAGGAAATTAGCCCCAAATAAAGGTAATAAAATGAAATAAGATTAGTAATATTTTGGACTTCGACTGATGAATAAATTTCACGGGACGATTTATCAAGAATTTTTAAAGAAGACCAGAAGACAATTGTCATAAGTGTTCCACAATCACGTATTATAAAACCAGCAATGGCCGGCAATTAAGTTTTCTAACTCATGTGCATATGCTTGTCTAGAACTTTGAACTTATTTAAACACACTACCGCACGCGCACACTCGCGCACTCACACACAGACTCATAAACGCACGTATTTATACATAGGCACAAACATACACACTATTGTGTATACGGAGTAGGTGTGTATAGAATATTGCATATATACATACACTCTGATATATACATGCATATATA
>NC_068981.1:68544779-68550097 GCF_001194135.2 Octopus bimaculoides
TATATATATATATATATATGTATGTATGTATACACATTTCTCTATAATTTTATGTGCATATATGTGTGTGAAAAATACAATTATTAAAATTAATATATAGGAGAAGTAAACATTGAACACATCTGAATGAATTGATCAATCAGTGGTAATGAACGAGAAGTTTTTATACGCATATTTGTATATGTTTTTATTTGAACGTGTACAACATATTGGCAATGATTAATGAACGACGTAGAGTTCTAGGGAATACGCTGCAGATGAAACAATATGAGGACTGACGATTTTTGCGAAGGAATATAGTGTGACATGTAAAGAATGAAACTAGCGAGGAATTTGATTGAAGTGTCTTAGTGGAAAAGCAGATACTGTTAAACAAGTACAAAGGCGTACAATTGAACCATATAGACATACAGATGGCTAATGTATCTCAATTAATATAACAATGCTAGTTAAATAAAAATTGCGATATGATTTCTTACAATCAACATTATAGAGGATCATAAATATAGTAATGAATTTTCTTGTCACTTAAGCCCGAAATTAGTCATTTGTTTATCCTACAGTATTGCTTTGGTATAATAATATGATTTATCTAAGAAATATATGTTTGCATACAAATCAATGCTCTCCTACCAGTGAGAATTTTCTATATTAAATAAACAGTACAATCCAAACATACTGAGTAGAATGCATTCTTGCAATTTTAACCTAATTTCTTTGGAGATTAATACTGAATTTAAGCATATCATCCTCCGGTGCTTATAAAGCAGCAGATAAATTCTTCATGTATCTCTATTTAGTAAAATTCACATAACTTACGGAGTGCAAAACATGATAAATTTAACATTATTTCACATCGGAACTCATCACGTTTTCTCAACTTTAATATCCAGATCGAATTCTTTGATTTACACGCAAGTCTCTGTAAAGAAGTTTTTTATGCTCCATACTATGCCTATGAACAAAAAATAGAGGGTGGTTGACTATCCCTAGTTTTTGCTACGGCTGAATGAAGGTACTGGTACCCACTCCGCTTTCGCCTTCTAAAGAATCAGATTATGCTTTATGCTTATATTATTGACAGAACCATGGAATTCGCACCAGGTATCTGATGATTGTACGGGAGATATTAGTGAAACCTGAGCGAAGCTGCTTTATATTCCTGACCATAACCATTATGTCTTTCAAATACTATGTAGCATTATATTTTTAATATGCAACGTCCTTATATAAGACCATACGGAATTGTTTGAAAGAGATATGATTGCCATGTGCAGCATTTCGAACAACCACTTATAGACTATCTCGATGACACTTTGGTATGGGGAGGTTAGTCACCATTCATGAAATATTTGTCTTTGCCACGTTTACCTTACAGAGTTGGTTAAAAATTTGGAACCGAAATTAATGAAATTGTTAGATGTGCTTTCATTGACATCATGATGAAGAGCTATTCTGGTTGCTGGTATGGATTTAATAATATAAGGAAGAAATAGTGTAAGTATAGATACTAGATTTTAACTGATTTATATTTGATTATTGTGCAAATATATTAATAAATTACATAATATGACAAAAGTAACAATATTCAAATAAACACGCATTCAGCAAATAGGAAGACAATAGTTCATTTAATATATTCATAACAGCAACTATATCTCCATGAAATCGCATTGAGTCATTGCTAAAAATATAGAGTGGGGAACGGCATGTCCAATTGAGTAAATCTTATATATACTATTGTCAAATAGTATATGTAAGAATGTCAATGCGTACTCATAGGTATTGGCGATGACAGCTGATTGGAAAACTGAGAGAAACATGAAATGATTGCGGATAGGTATCATAACGTGATTCAATGCTGTATCCGCGAAAATACTCCACTATTTCCATAAGTATGAAATTGTCGGAAACAATTGTGGACATTATCTGGTTCTCCTACTGACCATAATGACGATATGCGATATCAGTGGATTCCCTTTGAAACATATATCGCATGTTCTTACCTGATACATTCCTTCCCCCTACACACATTGACATATATTATATAATTAACAGCAACCAGATTTACGATCGAAAATCAACGTACACTCACGCATTGATATATTGATATATGAATACTTGTAAATACGTATGTACATGCATATACATGTATATATGTATGTATATCATTACTCAGTTTTATTTCAAGATTTCTTACCAAAGTTCCTTCACTGGAATTTCAATAACGCCAACATAGAAGTTTTGTATGTATGTACATGTATTGATTTGTGTGTTTTCTTTTGTGTATGTATGTATGTATGCATTTGCAGGTTTGTGTTCATATATGAATGAATATATAGTGAGGTATGCTAGTGGAATATTTAAATAGATTTAAGTGCCCTGCAACGCTGAGACAGTGCAAATGTATCACCGTTATAATGGAATGAATTAGAGTAAAATTACCTCTACTCGATTCAGTTTTAATAAGACAAGATAATTAGCTACTTGGCTTTACACGTAAATTTAATGATTTGGGGAGTTGTTGTAACCGCAAATTACTAAAATGGAACTGTGTTGATGTTTAACTAAGTCTAGACATGTATTTTGATTTGAAAGTCTGTTCCGTAAAAATCGATCGTTATATAACTCAGCATTCTAAAGTTAACGAACTTATCTCGAATGATCACTCTTAATGTTGATTCTTATTAATATCTTAAAATAAATTTGTACCATAATAACGGAGTATTTCTAATAAGTAAGTTGATAGTAATAACATCAGAAGAGATTGTAGATGTCACTAAAGGTACGAAATCTTCTACAAATGACAGGTGTGTAAACTTCATATTATTCAGCATGGGAAATTAAATTCATCAGTCAAGTATTGGGTGCCATATATTGTAATCTACTTATTACCTTTTAACAAAATTATGAACTTGTGCCTATGTTAGAAGCTACGATTTAGTCTGTGTGTTGGCAAAATTGTTACAGTATCGAATTAAATGACATGGTGTATTTCTTCCAGTTATCGGTGTTTTCTGCTCACGTAAGCTTAGCATTTCCTCTCATGAAGAACTGGAACCAATATACTTGCTCGACATCTCCGAAATCTCAAGCCTTTCGATTATATTACAAGTAATCAATATTAATATTTGTGAACCCACCTTTTTTATTATTCCTTAATTGATAAAGTGTTATTTTTATTTCATCATGTTAATGAAATATTTTGTCACATGTTTACTTGGGTTCTTGTTTCAGAAATGGTCTTTAAACGAGAGGTTTGGTTATTTTGATTCTGCCGCGTAAAATGTTTTAAAAACCTATTCAAAAATGTATCGTTGTGAAAGATATCAATATGTAAAATTCAGAAACGTTATCACGTAAAGAGGAAATTAATAGCAGGGAACACTACAATAAGCAGGAATCAAAATTATAAAGGCGTCTTTTCTTTATTTCTTATAAATAAGAACTTCATTCATCTGATATATTGTGAGGAAAATATTAAAAACCCTAAAATAAACACTGTTGCCAGTATAATATCAGCACATTAGAAAAATAACCGTCACTGTTTCAAGCAGAAATAGCAGAAAGTGTCAAAGACAACACCTCAACAATGAACATCATAGTTTAGTTACCACTACACTTCAAATTCCTGAAAATATAATAGATAACAAATATAATAAATAACGTACCGGGGGTGCAACTAATGATAGTAAGTCTCGAAAATCCCCCCCCCACTACCACCAAAAAATGGGTTTCAACCACGGTGGCTGTCGACTATTGCCAATACACATAAGGCAATAACGGTTCGCCAAACTATGCAGTCTTACGCACATTTAAAAAGAACAAAGACATTTTGTTACCATTTGAAATATTAGCTCTCTAGAAAGCAGTCAATGCCAATACTTGATATAGACTATTCAATATAGGTGTGTGAAATGGAAACCATATGTATTAAAAGCTTAATTGCAAAGCAAGCATGAACGAATAGTGATACTGTAGTTCCAAACCGATCTAAGAAGTAAGTGTCGTGGGCGTTGGGCATTGTCTTTAACTTAATGGAGAGGAGAATTCGAAAATAATAAAATAGTCAAGTCCCTCTTTGAAAGAGTATGCATTAATTTCACTTTCTGTCGAGTCTAATAAAGGAGGTTGTCAACAACACGTTAACGTGAAAGTTAAGTGAGGTAAGAACGAACTGGCCTGATTCCAAATAGAGGTGCCAATACTAAATGCATCCCCAAAACGGCTACAACGTTTGTTTAAAAAGTTGAGATAAAGTAATGTTTGAGTAGACGTATAAAGAAGCGAGAAAGGGAAACAAAATAATGTTTGTAGAGTAGCGGCAATAGAACTGGCAAAAACAAATATCATAGCAAATAGAGCATATGAGAATACGACTAATATTTAGTGAAACTGCATTTTACTGAAATAACCGACAAAATAAACACGCGTAGGCATTCATCAACCTCAGCAACTCTAGTGCAACTTCTCGTGAAATCATGAGTAGAAGGATCTGAAGAACATCATGTGTCAATGTCAAGCTGAACAAGAATAAAACAAGTGAATATTTATCGCGCCATCGCGAAAGACAAAAAAAACAAAACAGCAATTTATCCGCAGATCAGCCAATCACCAACGTCACCAGTAGCACAAGATCGAGAACAACTTAATCACAGACAAAATGAAATAACCAATCAGTAAAGAAAATGTATAAAAAGAGAGAACTTCGACCAAAGAGCAGGCCACCAAAGCAAAAGGATTTAACAAAAGCAATCAAGAACGACATCAGCAGAAATATTCTTCTTATTCACACACTGTGGAAATGATCACCGATTTAAGAAGAATATGATTCCTATGACGATAGCATTAGTTCTTTTTTAAGTTCTGCCACGCACGCGAAGCGCGGTTTCTTGCGGAGTTGACTCTTCCTCAATAAAGTGTCAGGGTAATAGACACGCAACGATTTTCGATCGATTTATTCTGAATCGATTTTTTATTTGATTTTGTCTTCTATTTGAGTATATGGTTATGAAATACGTGTAGTCATTTTTACTATTTTAATATTTATTACTTTGTACCTTTGTTATTTTTATTATAGGTCTTTTTAGAGTATATAATTACTAAATTTTTCGATATGTGATTGTGGATTTTCATGGATGAATTAAATAATTGTGTTTTTTTTTTTGTCTAAATTATATATTTATATATTATATATTGTGAAATTTAATTTAATTTTAATAAATTAAATTGATTTTTTCCCTGTAAACTTTGAATGTTTCCCTAATATTATTATGATATATATATATATATATATATATATATATATACACACACAC
>NC_068981.1:68550465-68551609 GCF_001194135.2 Octopus bimaculoides
TAAGTTCTTGCGGTGGCGTTTACATTTATGGTTACTCGATCCTGGTGTGTACACTATATCTCCTTGAACTTGTTGGCCGCTAGTGCCTCATTGTAAGCGGGAGCCGGTGCGTCGAAAATACCTTTCGTTTTGGGATTTGGTTCCCTAGATTCTTTATGTGAGTTCGTGTTTTGAAGCATATTCTTTTGTGTATTGGGAGAGTCATTCACTTTTAGTGCCTTATAATTTAACACACACAGCGGTAAAGTTTCCACTCATATACTTATTTGCGTTTCTAAAATTTTCGTTGTCTTGCAACCAGTTCAATAGTAGTTGACTCTGTCTTTTATCCGGACTGCGTTCCTCTTGTTTGTGCGCATGTGTGTGGGTTAGTGTTCATGTGCATACATATGTGTGTATGTATGTATGTATGTATGTATGTATGTATGTATGCATGTATGTATATATGCATGTAAGTGTGAATATGAATGTATGTATATATGTGTTTGCGCATGTATATATGCATGCGTGTACGTTTGTATATGTGTATTCTGCATATTCATGTGTTTGTGTGTATGTGTGCTCGCGTTTGTTTTTATGTGTGCGTATGTGATTGTTTGCATATGTGTGTGTGTTCCTCTGTCTCCTTGTGTGTGCATGTCTGAGCGTGTCTAAATGTATATGACAATGTACTGTGTCTTTATGTATGTATGTATATCTCCATATGTGTAGATTTGTGTTTTCATACGTGTCCTTGTGTGAAGTGAGGTGTGTCTGTATATGGTCATATGTTTCAGTCTTCATTTGCGTATGTGTATGTGTATGTGTGCGTGCACCCTCTTGCTCGGCTCTTCGTATTTGTGAGTTTCGCGCCAGAAAACAAAATGTCATCGCTTCTGCACACGCCCTGTTCGCCAAATTTAGCACCTGCCAACTTCCATATCTCCCCCAAGATGAAAATGCAGCTCGTTGTTGAGATTGAGAGCGAATCGTAGAAGGTCCTCCTTTCGCTTACAAAAACAGCCTCGAAGCCGGATTCCAAATATGGCAGGAATGCTGGAACCAGTGCATTGCTGCAAAGGGTGGCTAATTCAAAGGTATATAAGTTATTTTTTAAATAAAAGTAACTATTCCTGGAAACTTTCGATAACAACTTGTATATATA
>NC_068981.1:68551746-68553053 GCF_001194135.2 Octopus bimaculoides
ATATATACACTACGAGCTAAATCCAGTTTCACCCGGTCTGTTTGGATGATGTGGCTGTGATCGTTTTCGGTTAGGCATAATCTATAACACCGTTTCCCAATCTTATCATTTCGGGTCCCCTGTTTCGATTGGACATTCTAGCTGTATGAAGATCTCACCCCCACCCCTTCAGAACATGGCTTCAGGAATAGTGAAGAAAAATTTGTACGTAGTCTCGTCTAATCATTATAACATTTATGTAATTATGAACATAGAAAGATATTATATATTAATTCCAATTCGTGTAATCAGTTGTATCCCTGAAAATTTTATTTGCAGAGAGCAGAAATTGCAAGTTGTATGAAATGTACGCGCGCGCGTGTGTGTGCGTGTGTGTGTATGTGAGAGAGAAAGAGGGTGAGAAAGACAGATAGAGTGAGTGAGTGAATTTGTGTGTCATTGACTTACGTTGGCTGGCACGGCAAGTACGAAGCTTTTGAGGCGGCAGATGACAGGGGTGATTTGGAAGACATGAAGAAATACCGTCCTTTCAGTGAAGCGCTTCTTTGTAGGCAACATTTCTCTTTTTCTCTTCTGATGCACAAATGTATAGACTTTGTGTCCTGCCAACACGGGAGCATGCAACTTAAATTTGACCGTGGGAGAACACTTGCGCTGTAAGATCGAAACCAACCATTTGCAATAATTGACCCTGTGCCTTATAATTCTGCGTATTATGTAGTTGGAATGAAAAACTGTAAGGCGTGTGAGCAACTAGTTGTGTTAATGACAGACAAAAGGGAAATTGCGTTAGAAAAATTTTAATCGATGGAATAAGACATTCGTATCCGAAAACGGGGGTTTTCGGCAAAATACGTTTTGTGAGAAAATGGGGTAGGGGGAAGGGCGAAAGTCTTTCTAAAGTATCTTCGCGGGAAACAGCTTCAGGAGTTGTGAAGAAAGAATATGTAGGTTGTCTGTTTCTGAGAACTATTCTATTGGACCTCTGTCTAATCACATCTTTTAAGGTACACACATCTACATAGAAAATGGGAGGTCATGGTAGAAAATATTTACGATAGTTGCTTTATGGAAAAGATTATGTTAACTGTTTGAAATGCAAATCTGTGAATGAAAATGAAGTTCAGATCGCTACATGGTAGGTAGACCAGGTAGAAATAGCAGCCAAATCTCCCTCAAAACACCCTACAGTTTTAATGCGGTAATTCTGCATGTTATTTAGTTTGAATGAGAAACTGTAAGGTGTGTCAGCAACTGGTTGTGTTAATGGCAGAAGAAAGGGGAATTGCATTAGAAAAAGTTTTAAT
>NC_068981.1:68553063-68553711 GCF_001194135.2 Octopus bimaculoides
ATATATGCATGTAAGTGCGCATGCATGTATATATATGTACGTATGCATGTATGTATGTATTTGTATATGTGCATATGTCTGTTAAATGTCAATGTCTATAATGTTTTATGAAATAAAATAATAGGATAATGCAGAAGATATATGTGTTTGCATATATTTGTAGCTATGATTATGTGGTTGTGTGTGAGTGTGTGTGTATGTGTGAGTGCGTGTGTGTGAGTGTGTGCAGTTCTGTGTTCTTGCATGCTACTTGATATCTGACTATGTCTACATATGTTTGAATGACCTACATAAATGTAGTTTATATACAAATATAAATGCGGGATGACTGAACATATATTGCCTGTAATATGTAATTTTATAGATGTCTTTGTTTAATAGCGCAGGTCAATTAAATCGATGGCCAACTAACATCTGTTGTTTGGTGTCACAATATACACGACCCCACTCCTGGAAAATATGTCGCGAAAATGGAGACATTTAAGAAGAGAAAAAAAGAGAAAGGAGTAAACGTCATGTTTTTCTTTTAGGACATTTTGTGTGCGTGCTTGTATGTTTTTATGTGTTTGTGCATGTGTGTGTTTGTGTTTTGTGTGTGTGCTTGCGTTTGTGCATGTGTGTGTATGTCCTTCCCCATATATATATATA
>NC_068981.1:68555741-68556631 GCF_001194135.2 Octopus bimaculoides
TATGTATATATATGTATGCATTTATACATATATGTACCTATACTTTTGTACACGTATGCATATATATATGTATCACTTCCCATGAGGAACCATTTACGACGAACGAAACACCTTATCCGTATGGAAGATAAATATATTCCTAAACAAATTCTCTGGGGTGGACTGGCAGAGAGAAGCCGCAAGAATAGCAAACTACGGAAAGTATTCAGAAATAACATGAAATTTTACTTTGGGCAAATCAATGTTCCATGTAAATAGATTGTAAACTTTGCAACAGAGAGAAAATTATGGCGGGAAACTATCTGGAAATGTTTGCGAGTATTTGAGAGCAAACGAATTGAACAGTGGGAACTGAAAAGAAAACTGCTTAAAGGAAAATTTGCCAACAGATCAGGACAGAACTCAGATCAGTGCAAGGTATGTGGTACAATCTGCCTCTCCAAAGGTGGTCTACAATCTCATTTAGGATCACAGGAGGATAACATTAAGCCTCGACACAATCATTTTTTGCAGGAAAATACTCTTCAGTGTCATCTAAACATGGACATAAGGCGCAACGAAATAACAGATTAAGAACGGAGACACGTTTCCAATATTTATGGAAAGTTTGTTAACAGAGTTTCTGGGCCCGAAGAATTTTCTTTTCACACTAAAGGTATATTCTTTTCTACTCTAGGTACAAGGCCCGACATTTTGGGGGAGGGGGCCAGTTGATTAGATCGACCCCAGTACAGAACTGGTACTTAATTTGTCGACCCGTAAAGGATGAAAGGCAAAGTTGACCACGGCGGAAATTACACTCAGAACTTCAAGTGTGCCTGTCTATCTATCTATCTATCTATCTATCTATCTATCTATCTATCTCTCTCTCTCTCTCTCTCTCTCTCTCT
>NC_068981.1:68560376-68560900 GCF_001194135.2 Octopus bimaculoides
TATATATATATATATATATGCACAGCTATGTAAGCATATGGATATGAAAATAAACAGATCAACATACAGACGGATATTTACATAAGTTATATGAACAAACAAGCATACATACGCAAAGGAAGACTGAAAAAAATGACAATATATACACACACACTTCACATCACACAAAGACACATATGCAGAATACAAATATACAAATGTACACACATTAATACATATGCACATGTACATCCATGCATACACATATCCATACATACATACATGCATGCATGTATAGGCGCACACAAACTCACTAATCCACACACATTCGTACAAACAAACGAAACGGAATGTAGTGTGAATAACAGACGGAGTCAAAACTATTGAAAAGGTTGCAAGATGCAACGAAAATCTTAGTAAAATATAAAAAAAATAATAAGTGGAAATTTTACTGTTGAGTGTGTTAAATTATAAGGATAAAAAAGAAAATGACTCTCGCCAGACACAACAGAATATATATATATATATATATATATATATATATA
>NC_068981.1:68561311-68561691 GCF_001194135.2 Octopus bimaculoides
AAAAACGTTTTTTCTAAAAAATGTTTTGATACGTCGAACTATTTTTTTTTCTTTGGTAAATATATATATTTTTTAAAATTTATTTTTATGCAGCTGTCAAATTTTACTTTTACTCAGGAAAATTCTCATGAAAATATAGAAAACAAAAGCCAAAAGGAACATATAAGCGAAATAATTTCTTACTTAATCCGAAGTCATTTATGGTAGGCAAGATTACAAAGGACTCAACTGTGTTTCATGAATTAGGCATATGAATTATACTCGATATTTATCAGGTTCTGCTGATATTCATCTATCTGTACTTTTATGTCTACACACCCACACATACACACACACACACACACACACATACACACACACACACACACACACACATATAT
>NC_068981.1:68561701-68564409 GCF_001194135.2 Octopus bimaculoides
CACACACACACACACACACACACACACACATATATATATATATATATATATATATATATACAGGTACACATCGATAAATACACACACACACATATGCACATATATCTATATATTCATTTTTGTCGACGTGTGTAGACTCACCTGGAGAACTATATGCTTCGTATTAAACAGCAGCATATATCACTTTGGTGCGTAAGTGTATCTTATCTGGGCGCGCTTTTCCATTATTTGCCAGACATTGAACACATTTGCTTTAATTTTCTCTAAAAAATAAATTTAAAAAATGCCCGATCTTATATATTTTTCTATCTATAGCCAAACAGGAATGCGTTAAGCTGAATAGCTCAGTGACTACTGAGAAAATTTGTAGAAATACATATGAATAAAATGCAAAATATGTATTCATTGAAATTACGTTGTCTTAGGCTGAGAAGTTTAGAAAAATGCTATCTAGCAATTGCGATCAACTCCACTCAAGAAATACAGAGAATTTCACGACCGAAGAACTCTCAGATAATTATATGCTGTTAAGAAAACAATGGACTGGTTGTGTCGAGAAAGACAACAACTGAGGACAAACATTTCATCCTCGTTAATTATAATGAGCAAAGCAGATTCTCTTACCATGCATAAGCCATTAAACGAGATATGATATTTAAAATCATGTATATATCTTGAATAGCATATGATGCTTATTTCTCATATACGTACGTGTATGCGTATATAGATATATATATACGCTTATACTTTTACACTTATACATGAACTGACGTATAAATACATATACATACATGCATACACACACACTCGCATACACACACACACACACACACACACACATATATATATATATATATATATATATATATGCGTACATACATTCATCCACACACACACACACACACACACACACACACACATAAGAACAAAGAAATAACTAAGAAATAAATGATTATCGTATCAACTTCATTAGCATACAGCTGCTTCCGCAGGAAATGCATTACCACTGTGAAAGCATATAATTGGAGAATGAAGCCTAAGAGATCCTCCCATAATTAGAATAAATTGTATGTTTGGCGAAATTTCGTGTGACCGTTGCAATTTGAGCTTGTCGCAGATCATCATGTTGCGAACGGTAACATTTATTCTCAATAACTGCAGTGACTGTATGATGCTTGAAAAGACTGCTACCCAGTATTAGTCAAATGAAGACGTGCTCTCCTACGGCCTAACAATTCCCCAATTCACACTGCCAGTATTATACATCGCAAACGTGAGGAACTTGTGGAGCGGGAAATGCACCCTCGGCTTGCCTACAATCCAGATATTGAATAATTATAGCACGCCCTCTTCAAAGTCATGGTTTGTTTCAGTTACGGAAGGTATTTCCATAATATGGACGAGGTTGAAAATGGGTTCAGGGAGATTTTTGCCTTTAAACTAGTCATAAGGTATAATCGTTGAATTCAGCTTCGGGGACAGTGATGTCAACAAACAACAGAATATGATTGGATATATTCAGCTGAACAGATGTTAACTTTATGAATTTGATTGAATTGTTTGAATATAGATTAAGTATTGACAGAGGGAAAACATTTCTCTCAACTTGGTATATATCGAGAGAATAGAGAGAGAGAAAATCAAGAATATATCTCAGCTGGTAATTAGTATGCACACACATATATGCACTTACATACACAAACACACACATAAATACACACACAACACACAAACCAATAAACACGCAAGCCAATAAACACACACATACACAAACCTATAGTCACACAATTCTGCATAGAATGTTGCTTATATATTTTAAATATATAGTAGGTATTTATATGGAGGCTTTTAAACAAACTTGATATTATTGTCAAATTAAGAGTAGTAACTTTTATAGCTTTTTCTGCGCTCGGGTTCTGAATATATTCCGGTTTTGTGTACCTTGAGAACATGCAGGTGGATATCGGTTTTGAAAATAGAACATACACGTCGATTTCATTAAGTGTACATGTCGAACGATCAAACAATGTCGGAAATTGTATAATCTGTCAGTGGGAACACGTCCACACATACACGCGCACACGCACGCACGCACATACACACACACATACACACATATATATAGAGAGAGTATATATGCATATACACACATAAAGATATATATATGCGTATTTGCACATGTATATATATGTATATGAGTCTAAGCATACATACAGACATGTGTATATATATGTATATATACGTATATGTATGTATGTATACATATATATATATGTGTGTGTGTGTGTGTGTATACATATATGTATGTAATTATATATATATATATATATATATATATATATATATATATATATATATATATATATATATATATATATACGTACCATCAAGAACGCATGTGCAAGTATGTTTGTATATGTGTCTGGGTGTGTGCATATTCTTGTGCGTGTAATCATATTTGTGGGTGTGGGTTTGTACGTGTTTCTGTGTGTTTGTTTCTGTGTGTATGTATGTGTGTGTGTGTGTTTGTGTGTATTCGTATTCACACAGATAGATACACAATTTACGACATATTTTGATTATTCAACACGTGTAAACAAGGAAAGTAACGTGTATGTTCTACTTTGAAAGCCAATATGAAGCTTCACACAGACACACACACACACATACACACACACACACACACATATATATATATGTAAATATAT
>NC_068981.1:68565760-68567911 GCF_001194135.2 Octopus bimaculoides
TATATATATATATATATATATATATATATGTGTGTGTGTGTGTGTGTGTGTATATACACACGCACACACACAAACACACACACACATACACATTATTATTATTATTATCATCACTGTGATATTACATATATATATCTATACACACACACACACACACACATATATATATATATGTTTACATGTATATATATGTGTGTGTATGTTGTGCGTGCGTGTAAGTACACAAACACCAAGCGCCATTTTAAAGTCGCTTTTATATTATGTTACTTTATATCGTCGTTTAGTATGTCACGTTATGATGTGCTCCACATTATGTTATGCATAATTTTGGTAACTTATATCATGTCATATTTCTTTTAGTTCTATGACACCGTTATTTTTTTTATATTTTGCTATAATGCGTGATATACGTGGAATATTTTGTGACTGGTAATATTCATTTATAATGCAATGCGTCATATGTTCACATTTATATTGTATACATTTTCCATTTACTTTACTGCTGATGTCTGTCCGCATAACAACGAATTGCCAGAGTTGTTCTTGGCTCGGATAAATCGCTTCAAGATTGTCATTCCTTGCACAATAAATTAAAATACCGCCAGTCAAACTTTTTTTATTTTAGCCTCAGATATACGCTATATAAATTACCACAGCTGGGCCTATTTCTATTCTCGTATTCTTTGTTTGGTTGCCTATCACTTTATGGGAGAAATCGGCTATATACTAACTTGAGTAATAGCCCCAGCAATGTATAATATTGCCAGAGCTGCGTAGCATGACACCTCCTTGAGACAACTCTCAAGATGAAGCAAACATACCTTGTATATAAGTATAATGGATTTCCATCTTGTATAATATATTGTCATCTTAGTAGAATACATTGTATCATACCAAGGTTATATTATGTACGGAAGAATGCTATATATATTATAAATATCTTGTTGTCCAATCTTGAATCTTGTATTGGTTTATTTAGATAGAAATGCATAACAGAGACGTTGGTAGCGCGCGAGTATCAATATACATATGTATACACCCACAGATACACACACAAACACACACACACATATACGCACACACATATATATCATGATACATTAACGGATTTCTCACGTATGTACTTGCTTTGAAATGTTGTTTCGAAAATTTCGCAGTATTTAAAAAATAAAACTGTTACATTTTTCCAATTTGCTTCCATTAAATCGAGAATGCTAGTAATTTGGATGAATAATACTTAATGTCAATAAGTTAGTAGCACTGTAACATTATCAAGGAATTTCAGTACGGTGTAACAGAAACATCTTCAAGCAATATTCAAATCTTTTATTGACTTTCAATGATTCAGGAAACATTTCTAAAGTTCTTATATTCTAAAGCATAAACAAACACATTATGCGAAATTTATCATGAGAGTTACAGATAATGTTTAACTTCTTGTATAGAAATAATGGATTACGATTCTAAATCTTAATTTTTAGTTTGACTTCTTTCAAGTTTTCCTACTTCACCCACTGCATTTATTGTAAATCAGCAACTATGATGAATGGTATTATAATGTGTATTATACTCCAAGCTATAAATGATTTTTATAATCATTGATTGCATGTTTCCAAGTGAAGGTGAGAAATGTCTGACAAATAACTGGAAAGATATTTTCAAATCCATATCCCGGTTATTAAATGAATTGTCATAAAATATATAAATACAAGCGGAAGCTAACATTAAAACGAAAGTCTTCATATTTTTCTAACACAATACTTGTAGGCTTGTGGTTGATTAAGAATGCCAGGAAACACTGCATTTGAAGTAGTTATATCATAACGGAAAACATGCACAATAATAACTTCGTTGAAAATACTATAATATTTATTTCTCATTTTAAAACACTTTTCCAAACGTCGGTGTATTATAGTGATATAATTGAAATCAACATTTCACAATGAACAGTATGCACAAGGATGAATGCTGAAAACTTAAATTGATTTCAACTGTATTGAAACAAATTATATACAAGCATCCTAAAGATATATAAATTTGAACATATACAAAATAGATGCACACTTATAAGTACATACATGCATACATACATACACACACACACATATATATATATACATACATACATATATATATATATATACATACATA
>NC_068981.1:68569559-68573870 GCF_001194135.2 Octopus bimaculoides
TATATATATATATATATATATGTGTATGTATATACGCTTTAATTTTCTACTTATTTGAGTTAGTGAACAGCAGCCCTTTTGAGACATTACCGTGCACTGCTACTTAAACAAATCTTCCTCAGTTATATTGTTACGTCTGGTGTTTATTAATAACATTTCCTGAACCAGTAGATTACAGGGTCATAAAGTAACCATACTGCGTGTTGGTAAATGTTGAGGGAAATCGAAAGTGCATGAACTTAAGCATCCCCCTACACACACAAGCACATACGTTTCCAAATACTCTCAAAGGTGAAATTGTGCGACGTTTCTGAGCCGTAGAAGAGATTTGTTGAAAATGATGCAAAGTGGAAAGCAGCTTCATCCACTATACACGCACGCTCATGCACTTATACACGCTTACACACATCACATACATCACACACCTCGATACACTGCTGTTTTGATATACAAGGATTTACATCTTGTTATAAACATCGGTTGTATGTTTTGTTATCTCACTCCAAATAACACTGCTTAATTTCATTTGCGTATATGTGTGTGCCTGTGTATACAAATAATTTGTTCTATATATAAGTAGATGATTATGAACTCACAATTTATAATTCTCTAGTCACGTATCAATAGTGGACACTCAGTTAATTATATAATCATAAAATGAACTGATAAATAAATTATAAGAAGTCGACTCTGTGGCATTTTGTTTGTTTGCTGTAAATAAGTTTCGGTAATTTTCTATAAAAAAAAAATTATTGTTTTGATGTAACAATGTAAATCTATGATTGGCGCAAATAATATTTATGATGACTATGTTCAAATGCGGAGACCATGCCGCACAATTATCTTGATTTCTCAAGTGAAACACTAATAACTCTGTTAGGATGAATTGATTATAGCTAAAAGCGTTTAAAATATCATAGTGTGTCTAATTTATTTTTCAAATATTTCATATTTATGATTTCAAGAGATTTAGATTAGATAGCCCCAAACCATATTATTTACAGTAAATAAGTTATTTGAAAAACATAAAATACATGAAACACAATAAATTGCATCGATTCTTTTTGAAAAGAAATGTTGCTAACAGGGGAATATGTAAAATAAAATTATCATCTTCGCAAAAATAGGAAAGGTACCAACTAAAGAGTGATAATAACAGAAATCGAATTGAAACGTACGGCATTTGGTGTAATAGAAGTGAAATCAACAAACGAAATCATCAGTCTTCGAATCGTTATTATATGTTTATTACATTTTCCTATAGTCTCTATTCTTCATTATAGTGTTTCTAATTCCGTCATGGCTTACACTAATTTGTGTGAATTTTATTAACGAAATTATAACTTTATTTTTGCCTCGATCTTGTTTCGTAACATGCGAAGCTCCTGTAGATGTTTATGCTTATCAGGAGCGTTCTAGACTTGGAAGAAATGAGACATCAAATTACGCAGGAAAGAAGCTTTCAGTTTAATACAATTTATCTGTTTTATATTGCAACGTCTAGGTGAAATGAAGTAACCAGTTTAAAACAGTTGATACACATCCAGAGCATGGAGCCTAATAAACATGCGCCTAGCATTACACGCTTAGTACACACACATAAACATTATAAAATTCTTTGACGCCAAATAGACTATTGTGGATTCGGCCATTCCTCTAATCATCGTCCAATTTAAAAGGTAAAGAACTAATAAATTTAAAACTGGCAGCGGAAAATAATTTCTTAGATTATAAAGCAAATTGTTAGTAATAAAAATATGTAGTCATTCTATTTTTGCAGTTATGATACACGTTGAATATTAATGATAGAAGAGAAGGATTCACGTTCGGCTCTATAAAATAATCGTTAATAAAACACGGAAGGATGAAAATGTGAAGAGTAAAGGAATTATACAAATAAAACTAATATATCATTATTGCCAATTGAATGCGCATGAATTACCGAAAAAAATAAGTAAAAGCCACTGACATATTTATACCTCTACAAGATTTAAATTAAAAGCTAGTGTTCTCGAAAATATATGACACGATTATTCCAAAAAGATAATCATATATATATATATATACAGTCTATGTAGTATGACCTCATCTGTAAATTATACTACAAATGATTATTCGGTCATGCGTAATGTCATCTCATGTGTTAGCCTCGGATTATTGATGTCACTTAATAGACTGCAACTGATATTATTCGGATTGTCTCGCAACACGTTCATTTGTCAGTAGAGAGTGTGATTATGTGTGTTTGTGTGTACGGTGTGGATTTTGTGAAAATTGTATGTAGCAAAACTTGTCGTTCATGTGTTTGTGAAAGTGTTGCGTGTATGTAAGTTCGTGGGTCGTTGTGTGTGCGAGCGTGTATGGCTTTCAGAACCCGTCAATATATATTGTTCTTTTTCTGGGGGATATGGAACAAATCTTATTTCGATTTTATAACTCTCTTCTTTTATTCCAAATAAGCAGAAAATAAAATATGTTCTACGAGTATACTATATTCTCACACTTACCTGCAAAACATATGATCATACACGCATTCACACTGACAAATAGCACACACACACACACACATATATACACACACACTGATAAAAAAATGACAGACACACACAAATATATGCTCATTATCATAAAGGGCCTAGTTTTTCGCAGGGGTGGTAAGCCTTGGCCAACATCCGTCAATGTCCCATTCTCTCATTCATCTACCAATTCAGTGCCAATGTGCACATGCGCGGTAGGTGCATATATGATCTTGTATAGGTCATATTTTAGAGGCACGCTGAGGTGTGGATGTGTCATTGCATTTCACAGGTATATTTTACGAATTGATAGCTTCAATTCTCATATAAATGTAGATACAGGTTTTTGTCGTAATGCTATATTGTGTGTGTATATCTCGATATATTGTATAATAAAGATAATATGACGCCTTATGTTTGTTAACATGCTGATAGAATGCTAACCTGGGTTTCCTCTTACCATAACCTATTCTGTGCTCATCTATACTCTCTGCCGAGATGTTAGCAATTGCCGCAATATAAGCTGAATTGTATTTTGTATATTCGACCGATAAACATTTTAACAGACATGCAGCTTTTCTCCTTTCACAGTTCACCTCTATGTTTGTATTAGAAATAAGTGTATGTTTATTGCTGAATACGGTCCTGTCAAATGTGTATGTCCTACTTACTTTTGATCAAGTACGTTTGATTGGTTTCCCAATAAGGGACCTCAAAAACCTACAAGGTAACTCCATTGCACCATTCTTTTGTCTTATCTACACCTTACTAATCGTTTAGTGGTCTATTACATCGTTTCTTATGGTATCTCAGGTGAGTCTCATTTGTATCATTTATATTTTCTAACATTTTCTTTGATTCCTTTACCCCTTGATTCCATGTTTTGTGTGTAGCCGAAAAATGGCATGTGGCACATGAGGTCAAGTGTGTTTTATCTTTTACCCGGAGACCTGTCCAGGCACCGTTTGTTTCTTTGGTATGGTTTCTACACTGGATGCTCTTCATAATGCAAACCATTTCACAGAGTGTGCTGGGTGCTTTTTACCTGGCACCAGCACGGGTGCTTTCTACGTGGCACGGATACATGTGCCTTTTATGTGACACGTGAACGAGAGCTTTGTATGTGGTACTTTTTTAGGGGGTATCGGCATGGGTTATTCGCAGTGGTTACCGGCACAAGGGCATCCTATATGACATTGGTAGTGTCACCGGCATGAGTGCTTTTATGCGACAGACCAATGACCTATCAGCTGACAGAAGGACATGTCCTCAGTTGCAACAAGTCATGTCTCACTATCATGCAACATAGATGTTCGTACACAAACGTCATTGAATCTTCCTTTCACACTGAGGGAGAGGCACTTCGTTAACAACAAAGGAGCTCTGAATTTCTCACAGCCCATCCTTTCGGAGTTTCAGATCTTCCTCCTTTGTTACTAACTTGGTCACCTAGGTATCGGAAATTACCTTCTACTTTTAAGGTCCCACAGAACATTAGATGGAAGAATCTATTTCCTGCACATTCGTATTGCTTACCGTACAGCACATTTGCCACACACAAGGATTTCATTCTTAACATTTCTGTGATATGACTGCGTCACTTATGTGTCCGTACCTTCCATTCGGTAGACCGTATGCTACGCCTTTTCTACATATGAAGCTGAGCTATCACATAACGGGACCGCTGAGTCGTGTGTCTTCGTTCTTACTAGGACTTTGTTCGTATATATTTATATGCACACACACACACACACACACATACACACACACACACATATATTGAGATATATATATA
>NC_068981.1:68573999-68574821 GCF_001194135.2 Octopus bimaculoides
TATATGTATGTATGTATGCATGTATGTATGTATACACTCTTCTACATGTTTCATCTTCTGCAGCCCTTGTAGACGGTTTCCTTGTTTAAGTTGGTGAATGCTGCCATAATCCTTGCTTGCTTTCAGTTCATCGTTGGTCTTACAAGGTGTGTTGTTGGTTTCTCGCTCAATTACGCCCCGCACAGTAATTAAGGTGGTTGCAGGCTGGGGAGTTATGTGGCCAGATGTTAGGGGTGATGTGGTAGCAGGAATTGTCTGACAGCCATGACTGGGTTTATCCGTCTTGTGTGGCATAGAGTAGATGTAGATTCTTGGTGCCAGACATAGGGTCTTCCAGCGGCCACATTCTTGATCCTGGACAGCACTACTCCTTCCATGTTGTAGGTCTCCGTCTTGCGTCTGAAGCCGTGTGGGAAGATGAATGGAGCCATAACGTAACTACCACTGGTGATCATTCCACACACCATGATGTTGACTGGATGTTTGATTTTGATCATTCTCTGTACATGTCCTCAGATTCACACTCAAACCTTGAAATGTTCGTATTGGATCTTCCAGCGCGAATGCCAAGAAGTACAGCATATCATTTCGAAATTTCTGGCAGAGTAAATCGCGTAAAGTTGCTCTTCTTCTCATAAACGGAGCCCAACTCAACTTACTATGCTATGTAATCGATAAGATCAAAAACAACAGTACGCATGAGCAAAATGAAACATATAAAATATCGACAACCTACCTATCATAACGGATACACACAACACACACACACACACACACACACACACACACACACACACACACACATATATATATATGTATATA
>NC_068981.1:68575225-68578060 GCF_001194135.2 Octopus bimaculoides
ATATATATATATATATATATATACATGTATATCTTTGTGTGTGCATTTGGGTTGCGTGAGTAGATGTATACTTAATCACACATTTGGTCTCATATACACGTTGCTACATATGTATGTGTAGGAGTATAGTTAAGAGATAAATGCATAGGCGGATAGACATGTAGAGAGGAATCGAAAGAGATATGAAAGGAGAAGAGTAGTATATAGTTATTTGCTAAGAATTATAGACACTGAAGGAAAATGCAGAACGTTAAATGTAGAATAGAGACACATTGGGGCAATAAATAGATCTATGCATAGAATATAGAAAGCAAGAGATATCAATGCAATTGTGAATGAAAAGAAAAAACACAAATAGAGAGGAATGAATTGAATATGAAATTACAGAGTGAATTTACGTAGACACTGGACGTAATCTTTGCAGTTCGAAAAGCAGTGGAGTATCAATTATGGAGGATAGCATAAAGAATAGAATAAGTATTTTGTTTAATGAATAACAATAAATCGATAGCCTGCCAGGTTATACGCACAGTTCTCACTGTTTATTCGGAAACCGAAAGCATGTTTTAATTTAAGCGGTTGTAAGTGAATCAAAAAGTCACGTCACGCTCTGATAGGATTCAAAATAGTAAGTTTCGTGTTGCGCTAAACAATATATCTCTTAACTTACTATATATTGTTTATTGAAAATGTTGTGATAAGTAGACAATTACATGAAACCTCACATTACAATAGATAAAAGCTATCGTTAAGCTCGTATGTATAGGTTTTAAAAAGCAGTTGTGAAAAAATGCTTTTTCCATACATATCTATTTTCGTTTGTAAGACATATATATATATATATATATATATATATACAAACAGTAGATGAGTATATGCATATATACGTACAGGTGTGTGCATACCGACATCCACCTGTATATATAGGTGCATATCTGAGTACAGGACATTGCAAACAAAACCTAGACGATAAAACACACAAGCCACATAGAGCCACATTCTTCTTCATGAGCTACCCCCGTTTATATATACACACACACACACATACACATACACACACACACACACATATACACACACATATATATATATATACACACACACGTATGTATGTATATATGTATATATATATATATGTGCGTATGTGTGTGTTTGAATATGTGCGCGTATATATCTATATATATGTATGTATGCATGTGTGTGTATATACACGTATATGCATATATGCTCTAAGTTTGGACTTCTGTCATATTTAAACCAAAAGCAGATTGTTCTTCATCTATAATTGCTACATCATTAAAACAACAATAGGCCTTTGCTTCCACAAATATTTGTCGTATTTGACACACAGATATTTCAGAAAATTATCTATTCATAATGCCAACGTCAGACCTATATTGTTTATAGTCTATGATATGAAGCCTATGAAATACATATGATCATTGAACTATATTGCAATAAAAGCATAATTCAGTCTGATTACATGTTATTATAATTTTGCAATTCCTCTGGCATCAATTTCGTTTAAAGCCTCAATGATTATGTGATATGAGAAAACAAACTATATTGTATTTTGCATGTATTTTTCAATTCGCCTTGTTATCGCCATTCACATATATGTATACAAATCAAACACTAACACAACTTACACACGCCCGTGCATAGGCACACACAGACGTCACACACGCGCACACAAACACATGAACGCACACATAATTATGCGTATATATATATATATATATATAGGTGACAAAGTTATATATATATATATTTATATATATATATATATATTTGCGCGTGTGTATGTACATGTATATATGTGTTAATGTATGAAGTATGACTGTCTATGTTTTCCATCATTTTCTCGAAAATGAATGTATGCTTTCTATATCCCTCTAAAAGCATTTGTTCAGTATAATATTGACATTTTCCTCTCATCTTCTTTTGCTCAATTAGATTGTTGGTAAATGTTCTCCTGACATTACCTGCAATTTATGTGTATCGGCAATATAATTGTTTAATGATTATGCCATTACTTTCATCTATTGTCTGGCTATATGGATGTTCGTGCTTAACAGTGAGATTCCTGTATTGCAGCGTATGTAGATTGCGCTTAGAAGCCGCGAAAAGTCGTGTTTTTATTATATTGAATTCGTTTTTGTGAGGTTATTTTGATTTATATACCTACCTATCTACATACATGCATACATACATGCATGCGTACATACATACACACATACAGACATACATACATACATTCATGATACATACATACAAACATACATGATACGTACATACATATGTGTGTAGGTGGAGTGAGAAAGAAATTGTTATAATTTTGGAATTTTTTTGTTCAAATCTATACTTGCACATTACGTTTCACTCCAGTTAATGTGTAATCTAAATAATAATGGTCATTTATTATTAATGATGATGGTAACAACAACAACGTCAATAATAATAATAATGATATAGATAATAATAATAATAATAATAATATAGATAATAATAATATTAATAATAATAATAATAATAATAATAATAATAATAATAATAATAATAATAATAATAATAATAATAATAATAATAATAATAATATTTTCTTTACAATAAAATTATTCAGTAGAAATAATTATTTATCTTCTAACAGACACAATGGCTCATACTTTTCATACATGATGGAAAAGTATTACAAAACATATCTATATCTTGTCAATATCTTCATTTATCTATCTATCTATAGACATACACAAACACACACATACACGAACACAAACATACATATATGCATGTGTATGCATGCATGTGTATATACATATTTATATATATATATAT
>NC_068981.1:68578285-68584982 GCF_001194135.2 Octopus bimaculoides
ATATATATATATATATATATACATACACATACACACATACGTGGCTGTGTGGGAAGAATAGTATTTCCCAATCACATGTTTCGTGTTCAGTCCCAGTGAGTTGCACTTTTGGCAAGTGTGAACTATGACCACAAGCTTTGTGAGTAGAAGTTGTACCTTGAAACTGAAGACTATTGAAGTGAAAACAGAAAATCTATCAATAATGTACATGGTAAGGTGTAAAATATTCATACACAGTACAGCTAAGCGAATTGACTCATACGAAGATTGTTTAATGAATGCAGCAGTTGATTGTGCGTGTGTCCCACCTTTCAGCATGTAAAAATATTGCCCAGATAATCCTAAGCCTTTATATGCGGGATATAGAACAAATGGTTATTGGTTGAACTGACTCTCTTGTGTTACATCAGAATGGAAAATATTGCAGTTTAGCCATCAAATTAAAGGACCCAGGCTTTGAAACTAAATTCTTACCATAAATTTGCAGCGAGAATAATTTTGATTAGATGTATTGACAGTAAATATTCTGTTTATCTCAAGAAAAACTAGAGCTATTAACGGAATGGCAAAGGACCAAAACTACTTATTCCACACTCCACTTGTGTCTCAGATGGAAGTGGTTATGATATACGAGATACCTCAAACATGATGCACATTAACTATTTAGGACGTCGACAGAATGCAGAGTAAGGCAGCTTAAAAGATTTTTTAAATGATGGTTTCGATACATCTCTAAGTTATTTGCCGAAACACTTGATTCAATGAAGGTTCTTCTCTTAAAATCTCTGCTGTGCAGCTTATGGTGGATTGTCTTAAACAGTACATATATGCGTACGTGCGTTTGCGTGTTTATGTACTTATGTAGTCTCAGAAACATTCTTTACAGACACTTCAATAACCAAATCGGTGGAGCATATATTGTGTCTTATAATGTGCTGGTGTATCTTAGGTAACGCGATTGCAGTCTTGTACAGGGAAATAACATTGCTCCGACTGTTGTATTTCTCTTTTTTTTATACTTTCCGTTTTTATTTCTCAATTGTTAATTTCCTACGTGTTACATTCTTTTACTTGTTCCTTTTTTCCTGTCATATTCACAAGTGATTTAACTTATACTAGCTTCTCTTATCTTCACTTAGCTTATTCTGATGCTATACCTCGCTTACTCCTTTCACCTTTCAGCTTTCAAATCTCTCCTACCAACGGCATTACCCCGTTGTTTCCATGTACTAGATCATGTCTCATTTTCTTCTAGCTGCGCTCTTGAAAAATCGATGTGTCATCTACCTCTCATCTAAGTTGCTATTTTCTTCCTGGATTTTTCTACGACATACATTTCCTATGCTATTTTCCCCTTCTTTTTTTTTTTTGATTTTGACACGTCTAAATATTTCTCTACATATCACAACTCTTAACAAACTATGTTTTCATTTGTCTACCGTTGTTAATGTTTACTATATTATACGCTTATGATTATTTTCCTACATTCCTCAAATCTAAATGCTTGTAGTTTAAGCTGCGCTCATCGTGTGAACTTAATTTTTTATGATTTGTTTTTTAGTATACTTTAGTTCTAATTCCTGAAATTTTGTTCATGGGGCGCTTGTTGGTTGAGATCGTGTTCTTGGCTATATCAACCATCGCATTTTTCCGACACTGCCTTGTATTTCTTGTAAGATTTCGTTTATGTAAGTAGAATATATCAAAATGTACTTTGTTTCAATTTGAGAGTACTTGTGTGCAAACTCATGTGATACAAAAGATTTTCTTAGACAAATAAAATAACTTTTCTCTATAAACTGAACGGAATAAATACCATTGAAAACATTTGGATGTATTTAACTGCTAATGATAATGCCAGTCATGAAAATAATTATAATTTTCCTTATTGCTCACATGGGAACAAGACCCTGGCAAATATTCAAGAATAAAATTTTAAAAAAAAACTATTTTGAAGCAAGGATGGATTTTAATTTCACTAAAATGAATAGATTAGAAAAAAGCCAATAAACACAATAAACAGATTAAATTTTCAATAACACATGACAAAACTGACAAGATATAATAAACCTCGAAATGACAGTCAAATGAAAGTAAGATTGGAGGCGCTCAATACACAGCTTCGGTTTCTTTTAAAGCTTTGAAGGCAAAGAAATTGACCCACTTTTTCATGCAAGGTTGGTTTCACATTTTTAGATTTAGCCAATATTATGAATTCTACTACTTTCGTGTATTTAAAATAAAATATAGTTCAGATATGAATCATTATAATCTACGAGTACTACTCTCTTTAATTTGTGTATAAATGTCGCGCGGATTAGAGGTGAAAAAATATGTTTTCACGCCTAACATCTAAATAGGTCCCACTACAAAACAGAATGTGTACACAACAATCACTATTCCATTTCATTTTCTTGTTTATTTACTTTTTGTGGTCAGGGCTAACTCCTTCAACCAGCATGACGTATGGGACTGGATCTTTAACTGACATGTTACGTGGGGTTTATAATACGCTGCATGTATGTATATCTACGCTATATCCAACAGATAATAGATACAATGAACCTATTACACACAACAAATAGACTCAGTAAAAGGAGTTTCAAATATTTTGTTTGGATCAATGCGCCTAGTCAACCACATAGCAAATACAATATACACCACTGATGTCACACTACGTAACATTCTGTGACGTAATTAGACTAAGTACGAACTTTCAAATACATAAGTAATATTTAGCTGCAGAACTACAAGAAATACATTATATAGCAAAGCTATTTAGATGCAACTGAGTGAGCGAGAGGATATCTGAATTTACAGTTTTATAATAATATATTTACTGATGTAATAAAAATATATTTTGCAAATATTATAGGCTCAAGTATGGTTGTGTAGCAAGAAGTTTGCTTCCCAGTTACATGGTTTCGAGTGTAGTCTCACTGCTCACTGCTCAAGCTGCCAAAGACTTATGAGCAGATTTCGTTGACGTAAGCTGAAAGAAGGCCGTCGTGTATGTGTGAGTGTATGTGTCATCACCGATTGACAACTAGTGTTGGTGCGTTTACGTCTCCGTAACCTAGCAGTTCAATAAAATTGACCGATAGAATAAGTGTAACAAAGTTAATATCTTTGACTAAAAGCTCCTCAGGCTGGTGAGACAGCATGGCCAGAGTCTAATGAGCGAAACAAATACGAGATAAGAGATAGAAGATGGCATAGAAACTACGAGAAGGAGGGAGAAGGGCGACTACTCCTTCATCGTAAATAACAAGAGGAAGGTGAAATATAAAGCTACTACATGATATATAGATTAGTAGAAAGTGCAGGAGCAAAGAAAAAGGAGGTAATTCTAAGCAGTGGATTACAGAATCAGCACTGAAGCACGAGACTAAATGGTTTCTTTACTGCAGCACAGTCTTGGAAACAGTAAGCAGAAAATGAAATGCGATGCAAAAAATATTTTATAAAGTTTCCGAAGTGACACACAGCTACATGGATCATGGTTTCCCGGTTGTCGGCAACCAGAGAAATATATGTATACATACATGCATGCATACATACATACATACATACAAACATACATACATAGTTAGGAATACATACGAATCTACGTATTTATACTTATATTGATGTGTGTATGCACATATACATACATGACAATTTTAGATCTTTCATCTACTGCCGATTAAGCCAGTATTATTAAATGGAATCAGTAAAACATATGGCAAAAATTGTATTCCAGAAAACGCCATACGGTATGCTAAATCATATCACAAAACTCACAGTCAAGATAATTGAATGCATATTTATGTCAGTTACAGCCATTAATAATAATAATAATAATAATAATAATAATAATAATAATAATAATAATAATAATAATAATAATAATAATAATAATAATATTCCATAATGTTATACACTGGAAGCTATGCCAACATTATGGAATAGCAACAGAAAAAAGATGGTATAAACACACGCCAGAAAAGGTCACAGAAAACGAGAAAGCAACCATACTCTGGGATATGCCAATACACACAGATAGAGAAATTAAGGCAAATAGACCAGATATAGTTGTCAAAGATCATGAAGGAAAAAAATGCCTTCTAATTGATGTTTCAATACCAGCAGATGACAACGTTTCTCTAAAAGAAATGGAAAAACTTTCAAAATACAAAGACCTGGAAATAGAGATAACTCGAATGTGGAATCTAAAAACAGAAACAATTCCTATCATAGTAGGTGCCTTAGGTATAATAAAAAAATATTCAGACAAATACATAACAAAAACACCAGGACTTACAAATATATATAACATACAGAAAATTGCACTACTGGGTACTGCACACATTCTACGCAAAACACTTTCAATACAGTAAACATAAGAGCACCACAGCAAACCACAGCACATACCCAAGGCGCACAGAGCTGCGCTCGGTAGTGAAGTGAAAGCACGTTATAAAAATAAAACTACTGAATAATAATAATAATAATAACAATAACAACAACAATAACATCAACAACAACAATAATAATTATAATAAAATGTGATTTGTGCTCCTTTTGTGTTTGCACACGAGCCGCAGCATTCAGTCCTCTGTGCTACACAAGTACTGGTTCATTGCTATTATGGAGGTCCTATTTACAGTTATATCTGCATCATTCTTCTTGCACCATTACATCTAGGTAGTTACATATTATCAATATCTGCTTTTGAGTGGTGCATGTTCATAGATGTTAGTAGTTTCTTGTCTTCCCGTCTAGATGTGACCGTAGCAGTTCAACAATGCCACAAGTCAGCAATGCCCGGATATTGAACGAGGGTGTGCAGAACGGTTTCGTCAAACTGCCCGCCTGACAGCTCATCCGTGCCTGTAGAGCTCAGCACCCCGTCACCCGGTAGCACTGCCAGGCCAAGTATGTCTGGAAATTATCCATGATGGTTCCCGACCAGAAAGGCCTACATAACAGACTAGCCAATTCGTTTTCGTTGGTGCCCAGAGTCTCCCCGAGAACGTCGTCACACTTCCCTGGCACTAAAACACTATACATTTCTAAAGCGGAAAATCCACCGATCCCATTTCCTGTGTGGGTGGTAGAGGGCTGTGAGGGCCTGGCGACAATAATGATAATAAATAATATATCAGGTTTCTGATCAGCTACTTTCACCACCAACCGAGAAATTCTCCAGATTATAACCGATCAGGAAATAGAGATAAACGGTATGTGCGGACGGAAAACAAAAACGATCCCTACTATATCTGTCTTACTATTTTATTAAAATGCCGTTGTGTACAGATGCATTATGCAATATTTGCGGGTCACAAATATACACACTACTGTGAAATTAACACTAAATTGCACCATGAACATATACGTAGTATATGTTGAAGGAAACTGAAAACACAAAAACAGAACTACGCACCCATGGTGATGAAACAGGTCTGATCAATTATGGAGTGACAGCACAATAAAAGATCGAAGTAGTGATTATAATAATGATGATGGCATGTTCAAAAAAAAATTTTAAGTGAGAAAAAATATGAAAAATTGATGTCTCATCAAGATGAAGATGGAATAAGAGGATATGTGATTTATATAATAAGTTTGTGTTTATGAATGGATACATTCATTGTATGAGTTAATGACATGTTTTAGTATCTCAAAGGCCATCGTTTTGTTTAAGATTTCCGTGAAAACCTGTTTGTTCAGATAATTTACATAGTAGTGAAAATAGCGGTTTACTCTAGTAGTTATATCCAATCGATCAATATTTACAATAATAGTATGTAAAGAAGAATAAAAAAGGGAATGACATGGAGTCCATGGCTTGCTTCTAAGTGAAAATTAAGTTTATTTAACATGTAATGTATACATTGTTAATAGAAAAACAAGAATATAAAATTCATAAAGGTAAAGTACTTAGAACTAATAAGTGATTATTTGTTAATCACTTACAAGTGTATTATACGCTTCAAAATAGAGGGAAACAAAGCAATAATCATTTTGTTCAGAAATAGACCACTGACATAAAGTTCTCGATGGAAACTGATTGATTACTGTGCGAAAAACTACAATGTATAAATATAAGTAAATATAAGTGAAGTGTATGATGTAGCTAAACAATCTAATATATAAAACAATTATCTACCATCGATTCAAGATATATATATATATATATATTTATATATATATACGTATTTTCGTATGATAAATCTATCATTAGATCAATAAAATAAATAAGCGAAATTACATCGAAGAGAATAAGGATAGAAGTAACATTGCCAATATGAAATAAAGCTACAAATCATCACAGGCTTGCTAAAAAAAGGTGGGGGGAGACAGATTTCAGTATAGATTAATGCGAAGAAAATATTAGAAACTACAAACCTTATAGCTCATTCACGTAAAAGTGTGAGCAGATATATAGGTTACCAAAATTCGTAAAACGTACTTCTGTGTTTGGAGTGCATGCAACTGGAAATTACAGAAAATGAATTGTTGTCAGTAAGATAGCAACATTCGGATGGTATATGAATGTATGTGTACATATATGTACATATGCACACATATTAATATGTGTGTATGTGTGTGCGTATGCGTGCATGAATATATGTATATATGTAAGTATGTAAATATATATATTGTGCCGTATATTCTGTATGTGCACATACACACAAAATATGTACGTACATAT
>NC_068981.1:68585283-68588391 GCF_001194135.2 Octopus bimaculoides
TATATATATATATATATACATATATGTGTGTGTGTGTGTGTGTGTGTGTCTTACGAGCACTGAAAAATAATTTTGGAGACTACTTATACAAACAAACAAGTTTCATTTAAAACATGACAAAATTAATATTCTTCATCTTACTACAGGGAAAATAGCACGTGGATGATAATCAAGAATGATCAGTCAGTAGAAAATGTGAGACAACGCAATATCTGTAGTTAACATATTCTATTGTGTGGACGGTGATATTATCTTCATATACATTTTTTTTTGATACCTTCAAAACCAGTATTACATACAGAGACTGCACCAAGAAACGGACGAAAGAGTGAAATAAATACTTAAGATTTAAATTAATGAACTACAAGTATTAGCATTTAAATATCTTTACCAAATACAGTTCATATTTTATATAGAATCCTAATAAAAGAAATTCAAAACTGGTCCAGATATTTTACTGACTGGGAATATTGCTTCTCTTAAATTTATTCTCAACATCTAAATTGATAATAAATATCTAGTACATAAGAATTAATGGAAGACTGCTAAATGCTCCAGCAAATCTTGCTTCTATGCATATTCTTCATACTGTGTTGAACAATGACCCGTAAATATATGCTACCAGGGAACCAGTTAATGCACACCTAAAATACTCATTTACAAAACATTAGGCATATTTTATATCACGGAAAGTTATATGGAGCATCAGTTGAGCATCACTCTATAAATCTGTTAAGAGATCATCGATGTTTGAAGTTGTGATCTTTGATCTTTCAAAGAACTGAATGTAAAATAAAAATTAAAAAAACAAAAAAAAAACGTTTTCGAACACCGATTCAGTATAGAATATTTCTTAATCTAAATATATCAAAGGAATTATATACGGAGATTGAAAACCTTCAATATTGCTATCCTATTGTTTGAATGCATAATGTAGAGTTAGTACTGCTATGGTTAGTTAGTTTATTAATGCCTACTAGCAGTAGCCGTATAAATTCCACTGTTATTCTGTAAATTGTATGATAGAATTGTATGTTTTCCTAAAAAATTTGATTCTTGCGAAAGTGTGAAACACCATACAGATAATATTGAACCTGCAATCTATCTATCTATCTATCATTCTATCTGTTCTACTTATAGTTCTATTGATCTATATATCGACTCTAACAATGAGGAAAATATTTTAAGTAATACATTTTAAACAGAAATGTAAATAATTGCGGCGCCCCACTATGGCCTTAGTCTCTGAGCTGCTACACATAAAAAAGTTAAAAGAAACAGTTACAGATATTTCTTAAGATTGTTTCATTTGATTGTCGATACACCTTCTTATGCGTCTTTCTGTCTTTTATCCGTGAATGGATCTCAATCCACACAGATACCGCGGCAGATTGAAGATATAGAAACGGTTGAACATTAAAACCTTTAACAACAAATACACTTTATCGTTAATGTCTGTCACAACATTCTATTATAACTGTTTGTACTCAACACTTACTCACTCTCTTTCTCTCATCTTCTCCTTGCCTCTCCCGTTAAAATGCTTTGCTCTGTCTTTCTATCTCGTCCTTCAAGTAACTGTGTAATATAATAGCATTACCTTTCTTCTCTTTCTCCCCACTAACTCTTTTTCTCTCTTTCTCTTTCTCATTCTCTCTTTCCTTCTCTACCATGAAGTAACCTCGTGACAGCGTAATACTTTCGTTGGCAACAGCGTGAGTAATCTCTCTCTTTTTCTGCTTCTAATTCTCAATGTAACTTCCCTTGTCTCTCTGTGTATTTTTCTTTCTTAAACCTCACTAACATATCATCCCTCTGATAAACACTGCAGTTCTAGCTTCCTATATTCTCGCTTCAACTAACTTTCCAATCATACAATAACTCTTACTTTTCCTCTATTTCACGATGCTAACACTCCTTTCTCGCTATTTTTTTCTTTCAGGCGCATCAAGGTGGCGACTCCAATATCCATGTCTTAGACCAAACCATGGATTCCCTTGCTCGGATCTTCCATTACATTAACATTTGCAGCTGTCGATGTCACGTCCTACAGCCTCTGCAGTGTTCACGGACCATTGAGCAGCAATCATGAAGCCGGCATTTTCATACCTGTCGTGAATCATTATGATACATATAAATATTCTAATGTATTCTGATGGCTTCCCGTCCTCCATGTCAGCTAACTGTTTGTCCAATAGAAATTTAATCTTTATGCTCTCCAGTGTCTTTAATTGTTCACCAATATATCTAGTTGTCCGTAACAAGAATCATCAATTAGTCTTCAAATTTTGCCCTAACAGCCTGTATAACTTTACCATGGGATTACTAACAATGTGGCCAATAAAGTCGATGGTCACTCATGTTATGTACTTTAAATAGTATTGACGAACTGGAAAATGTCTTAAAGAAATCAGCTGATCATTTTTGCACCTGAGATTAATTTAATAACGATAATGCATTCGAAATATAAAATATAATTTATACTTTAGTGGAACTGAATATTTGTGAAGTATGTAGATACGTCAAACGAGAGAATGGTAATTGATATATTAGCGTTGCACTATGACGGCGAGCGGGCTGGATCGTTAGCAAACCTGGCAAAATGCTTCATCGTGTTTCGTTCGTTTTTACTGAGTTCACAAATCCACCGACATCGACTTTGCACTTCATCATTTTGGCTTCCATGAAATAAGTCCATGTTAAGCATTGGTATCAATGTAAACGAGTTACCTACTTCCACGAAATAGCTAGCCTTGTGCCAAAATGTGAAGGCAATATTTTGCTGTTGCAATAATATAGCGGGCAGGCAGAACTGCTAGTACACTGGTCAAACTTCTTAGCGGGATTTCTTTCGTCTTAACGTTCAAAGTTCAAATTCCGCCGGAATCTACTTTGTCTTTCATACGTTCGGGGTCATAAAATAAGTACCAAGCTGAGTTCTAGGGTCGATGTAATCGACACGCCCGCCCCAGAAATTCCTGGCCTTGTGCCAAAATTTGAAACCAAAGATTTATTGTTACATTTAAGTTCATATTTGGAATATATTAAATAAATACCAGTGATATAGAAATATATGGAATTATATATATATATATACATATATATATA
>NC_068981.1:68588576-68590525 GCF_001194135.2 Octopus bimaculoides
TATATATATGTATATTTATATATATATGTATATCTAATATTTAGGTATTATTCGTAGTAAGAATAGCATAATTGTTAGTACTAACTGTGTTATTAATTGCCAATGTATGGTTGATAATACGACTATTGCTAATACTAATCCGATTATTATTACCAACTCTGCTGTTATTGTATTTAAGGTGAGATAATTATCCTTAAGGTTGCTGGTATTATCAGTTCCTAATATTTCAAATAATTTCATCTGAATTAAACTCATACATGTTTCTATGCTGATAAGAATAGTTAATATTATAAATTTCATAATTACATTTACAAACAGAATGAAACGAAATAATTTCAATCCTTAATAAAATGAACGATTAGGTTACGCTCTTATCGCATATTTTCGATAAACTTAATATTTTCATTATTAAATACTCAAACAGAAAATAATTACGAACTTGTACATAACTCTGTACTTTCATGTGTTTATGTTTTCATTTGTATATATGTATATGTGTACTCCTGTGTATGTATTTGAACTTGCGTCTTATAAATTCTAAACTTTTACATATCGTAATATTTCATCTTGACATTCGCTCTCCTTTTGGCAAGTATTGGAAATTTGATTGTGTTGCAGTGAAGGAACGCTAGTAGTGAGCTTTGTCGTAAATAATTAATCATCAGTAGAGTGTGTTTACTTAATGTAGATGACTGGTATTTCCTCATTTAATCTGAGACGGAAAATTGCATTAAAACTATTTAAATTATAACTAATTATTCCAGCTGATAACGATTTCATACATATATAATTATATTGAATTCCCAGCTTGGAAATGAAATGTAAAATATGTTATTTAAAGTAGTTATTAGCAGACATGCTACAGCAACATTTGGATATTCTCAAGTGTTAATATGAACATGTATATTTAATCATAAAAACCCTGATTAGCTCCACAGCGAAAACGCATAACTCATGGAGAAAATGTGTGAACACTTTTGTCATCATGCTGACGAATAAAAACATACGGTTAATCGTTCGATGGAGCAGAGACATCGACATTAAAATGTGTTCCGAATCGGATGTAAATTACTTTACCTCACTTCCCAGCTTATAGATATGACGAGCGAATTGTACTTGTAACTTGCAAGTCTCAACTCAGCCTGTTTTGCTATTTAGCAAATCATAGCTTATACAAAAACTATTACATTAACATTAAATTAGTAGTAGCAATTACTAACATCATTAACCAAGTTCAAAATGAATATGAATAGAAGGTGATGTTTTTAGTAAATCGTCTCATATGTACTGAGAAGTATTATAGAATATATTATTCTAACGCATATTATAAAACATGCGTACTATTATTACAGACAGAATATACCATGGTAGAATTAGTGAGGCTGATATCCAGAGCGACAAATTGGAGCGAAATAATAACATGAATATAGAGATAAAAGCTCGCCTCTTGTTATTAGAATCCAAAATAAAACAGAGTTAAAAGAGAATGCCGGATAATGAACACTACAATAAAGTCCCTTATTCCTAGTATAAAAGAGCATAACAACATTGCACATTATACACGAGGATTACAAACGGCTTATGAGTTCAGAAAAAAACAAACGAATGAGTGCAGATGTTATGAACAGAAGACATGAATGTATGGAGATATAAAATAGACTGCAGTAGAAACAAAATTAAGTGAAATAAAACAATTTATATGTAGAATGCACATTGAAAGAAAGAAAAATATATAACCTATTCCTCACCGAAAACAACGAATATATCGCAACAGAATTTACTGTGCATCAAATATATACGACTCAGGAATATAAATATATATATATATATAACACAGAGACGACCACACATCATAAATGTAGCCTAAAAGCACTTTGAATATACTATAAAACTTAACACATATGATAAAGAAGCAAAGCATCGCAGCAAATCAAAGCGAAATAAGAATA
>NC_068981.1:68590665-68592461 GCF_001194135.2 Octopus bimaculoides
CACATATGATAAAGAAGCAAAGCATCGCAGCAAATCAAAGCGAAATAAGAATAATAGAGCCAACTTCGAAAATGATCGGGAATACTATAGAAATCACCATAGAAACACTACTAAATTCACGGCCAATATCAGAGCATAAGCTTCACCCATACACCTAACAAACAGAATAAAAGCACACATAGATCAATCAGATATAACTTTGAGTTTGACCTAAGAGAAGTAATAAAGTAGAAAAGAACATTACAAAATCGATTGACATAGATGAAGGTAAACACCTGACCAAGCTACACACGAGCAAGCAACTCCATGAAAGTATCAATAAATGTAGCAAGCATCAGTCATAATCATGTCGATGGCTAAAAAACACACTAATAACTGGTTGATAGTGTCTATTCAATTACAGTGGGAATATGCAAGAAAAAATTGTCTTCATTCTACTGCATCCGATTCTCAGGCGTAACCTGACTAAAATTGGAAAGTTTGCAGATTACATAAACTTTATAAGGAAACGTCTACCAATACTAAGCAAACCTGAACAAAGATAATACCACGTTTAAGAAAGGAAATAAAAAAAAAGCATGTGAATAGCTCAGAAATAATAAGTAGCATAAAGTAATGTTTAAAGCTTGAACCCTTTTCCCAAGGAGAGGAATGAGAGACAAATTGTATCAGAACAGGAAATATATATCTCTGCAAAATCAAAATACTTAGTACCACATTAAAACTGTAAGCAAGAGCAACCCCACTGGGTGTGAAAAGGTCCCCTAGTTTATTCATTTAACATGTATCCTAGAAGTATTGTGTCAGCATTCAATTAACTGGTTAGCGGACTAGAACCAGTAATTGGTTTGATAACGGACAGGAACAGCACAAATTGCTCAATGCATCATTAGCAATGACGCATTCAATTGTTTATCTATATGTTAATTGCGATCCACATACAAGGCCCTTAAGTCCATACGCAACAAAATTTCGGTAACTCGGTTGGAAAAGAATATGGCTTGAGAAAAGGAGAAGGTTTGCACGGAAGATACATATTGCACATAACAGGAACGGTAAAATGAAGATATATACTACAAAATACAACAAAACAAACGTTAGCAGAACTGGAGTGTTTATTGGAAAGTAGATGAGAGCAAGTAGCATTTTAAAGCACTAGAAAAGGTCTGCATAACTTAAGTACCTGAAACGTTATGAAATCTCATAAAGCATTCTGTGTTAAAATAGGAAACAGCAATATCACTAGAAGGCAAATAGGTTATATATAAAACCATATTTTTGTATATCTCAAGAGGAATATTTGTAGGAGATAATTTATTCTCTACGCTTTCACCTAGCTTTTAGTGCATTAGCAGATCTGTTGGAGGAAAACAATAATACTTATAGAGGCTGCAGACAATGTATAACCCAACTTCTCTATGAATGGATCAAAATGCTTAAAAAGTATAAAATCATGTTGAGAATCTTCTCTAAGAATGGATCAAAAATGTTTAAATGTAAAAACAGAGTTCAGAATCTTGCTATAATCTGTCATAAATTCAGCCGACAATGAAATATTTCATTATATAACAGTCAAAAGTAATACATGAAGGAGCTAATGAACAAAAAATGAAAATATTCAGTTCGGTCTAAGCAGAAATTAATATCAGATCGGAACTATTGATACAAATGTGTACGAGATTTCGCATATAAAATGTCAAATAATGCTATGGTAAAGAAAATTCTAAAAGATGGCATTGCAGAAACATCTTAATAAAGTAATCATATAAGTGGATATACATATATATATATATATA
>NC_068981.1:68597875-68602294 GCF_001194135.2 Octopus bimaculoides
TATATATATATATATCCCAGCTATAAGATCTAACTTCAACGCAATGTGTGAAAAATTACGTGAGGTGAAACATTTAGAGAGAGAAGACAAGAAAACTACTGACAGAGTTCAGAAATCATCCAGCCCGGAGCATATATAGAAACCGTATATATACCACTTTCTCAGGTAAGTTGCGCCCCGATACAAGTAGAACATCCATTACACAAGAAAATAAAATAGGATTAGAACTGAAATCGGAGCAAACCAATGGAGAGTGATTAATTAGCGTTAGAGCAAAACACGAAATACATGAATGTTATTCTTTCTTCTTCATGGATAAATTCAAATTTAGACTGGGAAATAACTCCACAGAATAGAATATGTCAACATGAAGGAAACGATGGAGGAGAAAACGAAAGTGAAATTCCAAAATACACTAAGGAAAAGTAAAAGAGAAATGCTACAATACCAAACAATGCAAAAGTTACCGTAGAAAATAACCGAAAGTGAAATCCTATTATTCATAAATTTCTCTGGGCTGAAAATTGAAAATGTTCTAATATTAATGGAAGTAAAAAAAGAAAGAAACAATGTGTAGCCACCAGCAACTAAGTCACAAATACCAAACCCTAAATTACTGCCTCCAACTACAGTTCTGAAAGTATTGACGACGTCATGTTCAACGTTGTAGTCAACGCTGGCTGTATTGACAGTCACAACGGAGTCGGAAGATACAAAACCACATCTACACGAACTGATAAGTGGTATTGAGGTGCACGAAACCCCGTAACTGACAGCTGTATTTATATCAAAACTGATGAGGAAACGATATCAAATCATCAAAATTTAATCATAGACATGAGCGAAAATAACATTACAGTGAAACAAAATGTTTCACTACAAGACAATCGCTAATGTTAACGAAGTATTGTTTTAAATGATTTGGCCTTTCTTTTTAAACTATTGCTATTTGAAGTGCAATATAAGTAGCTTCAATTTAGCTTTAAAAAAATCGGAATTAATGTAAATATAATTTGTTAAATTAAAAATCGAGACAGTTTTGTTGATTTTATAATATTCTTTATTTTTATTGTTTGTTGACTGGGAATATTTTGTTACTACACTACATTTAAAAAGAGAAGGCATTTACATTCCAAGACTGTAGTGATATTTGCAGTGAAAAGGTGGGATATTTGCCTTTGTCAACAATAGTAAGCGTGTTGCTTGATTGAAAGAAAATATTAGACATCAAATATTAATGCTACACATTTCCGCTGAAAGATAGTTTTGCTTTAGAAAATACATGAGATCATGACACCTCTATACTAGTTCTTCTTTCCTCACTCACAATGCGTCTGTTGGCATCTGTTTTCAAACTATATTTCCTCTCCTGCGTTGGGGAGACAAAGGGAATTTGATTTTATTATTGCAATACAGAAACAAGAACAAAAACAATAATGACATATAATGATAGCGACAATGGTAATTCTGGGTACAAGGCTTGAAATTTTGTGGGAGAGAGAGCTATTTGATTAGGAATTATCTTATGAACAAAAGGCCGCTCGAATTTTACTTGGCGTGCTAACGATTCTGCCAGCTACTACTACTACTACTACTACTACTACTACTACTACTACTACTAGTAGTAGTAGTAGTAGTAGTAGTAGTAGTAGTAGTAGTTAATATTATGAATAATAATAATAATCATAATCATAATAATAATAATAATAGTCCTTTCTACTATAGGCACAGGATCTGAACTTTTGCGGGAGAGGACTAGTCGATTACGTCGATCCCAGCATTTCGCTGGTTCTTAATTTATCGATCTCGAAAGAATGAAAGAATTCGTCAGAATTTGATCTCAGAACGTAAAGACGTGGGAAATGCTGCCAACCATTTTTCCTGGCGTGCTAACGACTCTGCGAGTTCACTGCATTGTATAATAATAATAATAATAATAATAATAATAATAATAATAATAATAATAATGAATGCCCTGATTCAGTACCAGGCAGTGGCTCTCATGGATTCTGATCTTAATCGATTGGAAGTGTTATCATGTACATTGTTTTGCCTTGGTATAAAAGATGGACTACAGAAAATATTCTGCTTAATACCATAGATTTGCTTGTCAGTTGCTGTTTATCTTGATATGAGATCACCATGTCGTGCATATATCGTTGTGATGTGATGTATGTGCCTGGTGTACCCTTAGACGCGTAGTCATGATGGGTATAATGGGCTTCGTATATTTTACCCCAGTGTCACTTTGATGGCATGCACTGCTCTCTCATTCAATAATAATAATAATAATAATAATAATAATAATAATAATAATAATAATAATAATAATAATGATGATGATGATGATGATAATGGTAAAAATAATAAGAAGCATAAGAAAATGCACAGTGTGTGAATAATGGTGGGCACCACTAACCAAAGATCCAAGACATACTGCCAAATAATTAAGCAACCTGAGTGCAGTAGAACTTGATAAGATTCACAGTAATTAGAAAATAGGCGAAACATGAGGAAGTGACAAATATCTTTACTGTTACAGAATAAAAAGGAAGAAATAAGCACAGAAACGTTTCAAAGAATTGTAAAGCAAAGATCTTATAGGATATGCCAATACATTCACAAATGGAAAAAACATCGCATATTTATCAAATGTTGTTTTCTAACACCTCCTAATTGAGGTATAAGTCCCTAAAAATATTTGCATATTTCTAAAAGAAATGTTGAAATTATCCACATATAAAAATGTAGAGAGGGTTCAAAGAAGATTTGGAATCATGAAACAAAAATATGTAAGCACCCTTTGAATGATAAGAAAATGAATATCATTACCAACATTCCAGTACAGCAATCCCTTGCCATTTCGCGGTTCACTTATCACGGTTAATCTATCGCGATTTATTATTTAAGCTTACGTGGATTCCTCCATGGTGTTATTTTGCATTTATTATTAAATAAATATATACAAATTATGAAAATGATTAAAAATATATAGAGTACTGTACCGTTTCATCTATCGTAACACCCGCGGTAGCCGAGGGATTACTTTACTTACAAATAAACCTACTATGAGTACATATAACATTATAGACAACACAGGCAAAAACTCCTTACTGTGTACTGCAGTGGAAAACGTGCAAATTAAATATGAGTAAAGAAGAATAAAAATTAATATTTAAATTCAAAGCGTACGGCCACAGGATTTCTGGTTAGATTAATGGTCGACTGTGAGGAACCCAAAGCTTAGCTCAGAAAGATGAAAAGAAATGTTGAACTGTATTCATATTAAAAGCATAAATTTCCAATCGGAAAATTATGGATATTCTTATTGAAATAATTGCCTTGATAGCACGAGAATAAATGCAGATAAACAATTAAAAAAATATTCGTGACTTACATTTATGCTCAAATTAGTTCAAATATAACCACTATGCGATGTACACATATTAACGTTCAATATACGTTATATAATAGAGACATTCAAATACAGATGTGCCGAAAATACGGGCCCAAGCCACACAAGACTAAACTCTGCTCCGCAGTGAAAATACACAATAGGGATGGCTTCATTTGTATAGCTTACAAGATATAATCAATATTACCTAAAGTGTATCGTAGCATGCCATTTACTTGTAATGTGAATGTCAATTGCTCTGTCTATAATGATCTTTACAGCTAGTGAAATCGATACATTACTCTTTATATCGACTGTAGTAGCGGATGAAAATTCGTATTCTCTTGAGTATCTGGGAGAGCAATTATTGTAAGCAATACGGATGTCTAGAGCCGTGATGCTGAATGATGGCAGCTTCTATAGATCGTTATTTAAGGTATTGTTTCCTTCTGATGTATATTTACAATCAATGATGAATTAATAAGGTAAAATATGATAATTAAATCATCAAACTGCTGATGATCTATAATTTGTGAGTAATTGAAACAAATGAGAGAGGGTTAATGGGAATAAGTTATAGAGCATATGAATAGAGTATTTTGCATGTGTCCTTATGTTCTGAATACAAATCACTTGTTTTACCACTCATCATTTATAGCATATACAAAACCATGTTTCTTGTAATTTCTAATACTATTACTGTATTTAAACCAAACCCTTGTCTTGCTGATACAGAGCAAACAAGAAACCCATGGTTTCGAGCTATAGCAAAATATTTATTGTCATATTCCACGTATAATTTTTTACATACATGTTACACTGAATACACACGTCCTGCGCGCACACAAGTGAACACACCACAGCTAAAATCCTAGTAGCTTATTAATTGGTGCACTCACACTGCACACTAATTAGTTTAGGTTACCAGTGAGCAAAATTCTTCTTCTTCTTCTTCTTCTTCTTCTTCTTCTTCTTCTTCTTCTTCTTCTTCTTCTTCTTCTTCTTCTTCTTCTTCTTCTTCTTCT